>NC_088711.1:15805646-16105646 GCF_963576615.1 Watersipora subatra | reverse complement strand
TTGATGGGAAGCAATGGAGAAGTAAAGTTGACAGACTTTGGCTGTTGTGCTCAGCTGCACACAGAGCAGAAGATGAGAGAGACGACTATTGGTACACCTTACTGGATGTCACCGGAAGCAATTAAGGGGTGGGCTACTTTTAAAGACACTTGTGTCTAACTTCAAAACTAATAGTTGCATCTTTTTGCTGTATGTGAATGTTTATGCTTGTATCAAAGAGTTTTCACTGAACCTGCTCCTTCGATAGACTCTTATGTTGGGCTATACTGTTGCGCTGAATAACATTAAATGGTCTTGTTTAGGAAACCATACAATGAAAAAGCTGATGTCTGGAGTTTAGGGATGCTGATAATTGAGATGGTGGAAGGGGACCCTCCATACATGAACCATAATCCACAGAAAGCATGTCAACTGATTGTAAAAAAGGGAGCTCCTAAAATACATAGGTCAGTCTCAAAGGAGTTGGACAGCTTTCTCAAGCAATGCTTGCACAAAAAGCCCGATAAAAGATCTTCGGCGGCAGAACTCTTGCAGCATCCATTTATTTTGAACAATGCTCTGCCTTCCAAACAACTCCAACCTTTGATGGAAGCAGTTTTGACAGCGATGTATGATAGTGAGAGCAGTGATGAAGGCATACATCAGGTGCATTCATAGCATTATTGAACAGTAACTAAGTGTTCGTTCTATACTCTAGCTGCCCACCCATGAACAGTGGAGATACGCACATTGAGTAAATGTGATCTTAAGAATAAGTTCACGCATGTTCATTTTGTAATAATATAATATATAGTATAATGCACATATGTTATTTTTTAATACATTGCAACAGAGCTGTATTTTTATAACATAAATATAAAAATAATAAAAAAACATATTATGATAGGCCAGAATTTTAATGGAATGATTTTAGAATGAAACTTGAGAGGTGAGTACGGGCCGACTCGGGTAACATTAGTGGCACTCTGTGTAAGTAGAAACGGTGTTGCCTTCTCGCTTGGTCACCTGCTTGCATCTCATATTGCCTGTATATAAATGACAGTCGTATTAGCTTGTGCCTATTCTGCCAACACTCATTATCAAAAATGATAAATGCAAGTAAAGCTGACTGATTATTCTAAGGTTCAAAGTTACGACCTTAAATTATTGATAAAAATGTTTGTAAGTTTGGTTCATTGTGGATAGTTTATGTTACAAAAATTGTTCTCATAACAGCAAGCATTTTGTACAGACATTTTTTATCAGTTACCTTACCTACAAACTCCCTACATGATATTAAAAAGCATCTGACGTACATGCAAAGGTTCTTGCGACTTTAGTAAAATGTGTTTCAAATGAGCATCACACGCAAAATGAGAAGACAACACTTCACCTCTAGAGCTTGGCCTCACTTTATACCAACATAAATCTACAAAATCTCAACGTTAAAATAAAAGGCTCGGATCACTACAAGACCTCTGGCTGACCTAGCTTGACAGCGCAGCGAGTGCAATTTAACACGAGGTGATTCAGCAGAGAAGTAAGCATCTCCATTATATAAAACACTGCTGTTTATCTAATATCACGAATGCTAATGGTTAGTTACAGAGAACTAGTTTTATAAATGTCATGGAGCACCGTTAGATACTAACTGTCGTGGCTGTACATGTGATGCCCACTTGTCATCCAGTCGTCGCCGTCGGAAAAAGTGTGTGTGTGGTGATGACTATGGCTACCGTGTAGAGACTCCATATGCTGCCTCATGTGATCCGTTTGTTCATTCCCAAAGGTTGAGAAGTGAGTGGCAAAATGGTCAAACTCTGCGAAATCAGCAAAATCATCAAATATGCTGTCAAAATCGAAGTGAAACCTTCCTTTTCTTCCTGAAGACTTTTTATGGCGAGCAAAGTGATCAAACTCATTGTAGAAGTCGTTGTAGTCGAATTCCGATGAGCTGTGGAAGGATGAGCCTGCATTGTCATAGTCCCGTCTCTTCTTTTCATCTGATAGAACTTCATAGGCTAAAAGAGCAGGGAAATCTTAGGGTAGATACAAGTCAAAATCTTGGTAGAAAATACAATAATGATATTTGCTCGAGAAAATTAGCTTGCGTTACAATTTTTTTTATTACAAAAAAATTAGTGTGTTTCAATATAATAACTTTGAAGTAAAAATAAAAGTAAAAATTTCAATCCAGTCATCAGTTTAGTTTTCAATCTTCCAAGTGAAATTGTGATTTAAGAGTTATTAGCTCTTGCACACTGATATTTTTTATACAAAGGTGTGGAACTTTTTTGTTGGTGTTTAAACGTTTTTGAGAAACACATATTGCCACTTAACACTGATAGGTTTGCACACTAAAATTGTAAAGGGAATTAGGTCAGAATGAAAGGGTGCGATAACATTGTGTAATGCTATCACTTTCATGGTATAGATACATAACAAGATCACGAATGTACAAAAGTACAGTACAATGTAAAGCATATCAAGTATAGCAGGTAAATTTGAATATCTGTATGCTGTACGGCTAAAATACATATCAAAGCATACAATGAGGCAGCTAGGAGGTAAGACAAAACCCAACACAAAAAATAGTGAATCGATCATTACTATTACCAGCAATCGGATTGGTATAAAAATAACATTTATGACGGTTCTTTTATTAATCTATATAGTTTATATGCAAACCTTTTCCAATTTCGACAAACTTTTTTTCTGCTTCTTTTGGATCCAAATCTTTATTTTTATCAGGATGGTATTTCACAGCAAGTTTGCGAAATGCCTTTTTGATATCCTTTTGTGATGCATTTTTTGGTACTCCAAGAATATCATAATAACTGGATTCTGCTGCCACGAGATTAACTGAGAACAGCATGCACAAGAATACCACATATCCAATCACGCGCATCTTTTCTGTTTGTTGGTCAGAGTCTTAGCTGTCGCTTAAATCTGCATAAAAACAAAATACAATAAAATATGCTCTCAATTACATGAAGCTCAGTTGCACCGAAGAGAATAATCTCCTAATAGTTTTTTATTGCAGGAAATACCTACAGTAGATTATCATAGTCTAACAAGAACAATACTGAGTAAATAGCTGAAATGTAAGATGATGTACTGCTTTCGATCAGTCTTTGCGGTATTTTACCGTTTTAACAATTTAAAAACAAACCGCTCAAATTTATTTTAAAAAGATATTGGCAAACAATAAGCTTTAAATTTTGAGCAGTGATTTTCACAATTTAAACATAACAATTTAAATTCTCACAATTCAAAACATTACAATTTAAATTCTCACAATTTAAACAACAATTTAAATTCTCACAGTTTAAACATAACAATTTAAATTCTCACAATTTAAACAACAATTTAAATTCTCACAATTTAAAAAATTCTAGTTACTTTGCTGATGCTATTTCCTGTCAAATTTCCTGATAATCACAATGCAAGCTGACACATGCTACAACAATGTTTGAACCTTAAAATTCCATACAATAGTAATAAAAAATATATATTTTGTCTCTCCGTTTCCTTTTAACAAATAATATTGAGTGACCCAAGATTTGCACAAATGAAAGTGGTAACAAAAAGTGGCAAATGAATCAACTTCTGATGAGACTTGTTAACATTTGTGCTTCACTAGCAAGCAATTTGAAATTGTAAACTTTCTCAACAAATCATGTGGTGTAATCCTGCCTATTTCAAAGAGTTTGAGTTCAATCTATTCCTATATGTTAGTAGCCATTTGGTTTTATCTTTAAAAACACAGTCATGAAGTAGATCTGCGTCCAAAAGTAATATTTTAGCGGCTATTATTTTTTCTGCTTTTATTGGTTAGTTGATAGGAGTTTCAGTCAGTTTGTATTCAAGTCAACCTGGTTGTTAGTAAACTGTTGAGCTTATCTTAATAGGTGCTCAAGTTGTTTGTGTCAGTCTAGAAAGCACCAAAACTTGTTAATTCAAGAGAACATTGCAGTTCAATTTGTTTGTTAGATGCGTATGACTAGCCAGCTTTTTATGATGTAAGTCAGCGACATCTGACGAATTAGTCTCCAAGAACTTCATGGCATGACAAACTGCAACCATTGATTATCTGACAGCTTTATGCTCACTAAAATATCGTTGGCAATAGTTTGTGCAGTTTCACGTAATAATCGCGGTAACAGCAATGTTGATTGTGAACCAAAGTACCATCTTGATGGCTGAAACATCATTTTTTATGGATGTTGATTTACAAAAACCTCGGTCATACAGTCTGTTTGAACAAGTCATGCAAGAAAAACGAGAAAAAGAAACGTTAATCTAGACTTGTCAGGCCAAAACCAAATAATCATCGCAATGTATTTCAGTAATGAGATGAGCAACTTTTAACTTTCGCAAACGTGTACATTTAGCTCCGCACTCAGCGCAATCAGAAATAAACATTAAGTAAAATATAGTTCCTATCCGAAAAGTTTTGGAAGCGTTACGGAATAGAGTACATACGGTAGAAGATTTTGTGTTTCGTGTATACCGTATATATTGTATATCACGACCCCAAAAAACTTTTCGGGTAGGAATTATGTTACACCTAAACATTACGTGTACTTTCCCAAACTAAAATTGTTAGCCTCTTCGGCTACCGGTTGATTTGCCCGATTGCCAATTCGCTTCTATATCAATTTATACCAATAGAGCAAGTCACAAACGCAATTTATTGTAGTCATTATTATAGTATTGTTATATAAATAATATAATGGATTTGCTAAGCTCAGCTATTTCTAATAGCCACATGCATCAAGCTATCTTGAGATTAGCGTAGTAATATGCAAGCCAGCTTTCATGGAAAGCCAATGGAACACTGTATATAAGGATATGTAAAGCAGTGTAGAACAGGATGGGTAAGAATAAGTAATGAAGGAAGATACCATGGTGAGACAGAAGAACAAAGAGCACAAAATACTGTCTACAAGCGACGAAACTATATATGGACATTTGTGGATTATTTGAACATTAACTCATATCTGTGCAGCATTAGCTTGCGTAATAAAGAGCCATACTCATTCACCAGTCATCTTGCTTGCAACAATTATAGTTGTGCATGAGAGCTAATACTCATTCAGTATAAAACAACTTGTAACCAGAACCCACTTGCTAGTGGATAGTCAGCGCTGATTTCCACAACAGTATTACTGTATTGTCATACAGTCATACCGACTACATGTACTGTACTCACATTTTACTTATAATATTGCATTTATCCTATTGCGGGGAGAGATATAAACATATAGTCTTTTCCTTTCATTATTGCTGTTTGTTGTACATAATAACACCCATTACATTACAGCTACCATTGCAGTTATCCTATTGCACTGCAGTGCCATTTGACTGCTAATATTGTATTTCTCAACCATCATTACCCTTTCTTTTTTCTAATATCACTTTGGTTGTGGGCTGCCTGACAGGGGAATTTTTAGTATATGTACAGCATTAGCCACTCTAAAAGTTAGCTCTCTGACTATGTGAAGCAGCCGCAATAAATTTCACAGCAAATTCAGACTCAGTCCTGTATGGACATTGCACAGTTGTAAATCTAACACAGTTAATGAGAGCAAAGCTAGACTCTGACCTAGCTCATGCATTTCATAGTAATAAAACTAATACTGACATCAAATACTAAGCAAACTAAAAACTAGGATGCTGAATGGTCAACATACTAAAATTATTTTTGCCCCAGTTGTACATTCAATTCTATATTACCGACAAGCTTGTTGATGGTTGATTATTAAAAAGGAATACACAACCTGACCAATCAGACACAACAATGACACAACCTGACCAATCACACAACCTTACCAATCAGACACGTACTAACTACAGTGCTACAATATGGTTTATCTTTTTGTTTGTACACATTATAATTTTTACAGATAGCAAAGTCATTCTCTACAGTATACTCGAGCCAAAACAGAAAAAGTTATGGCTTTTGAAGTGGATTTTAGTTAGCAGGGTAATGTGAACCAGTCACGGAGGTTGTCTGATCCTCGACCCTTTGTTTACAGAGATCGCAACTCCAAACTTGCTGTTGCTTTTTGTAGGAAAAATATCACTTTCTGTGGGTCCTGACCAGCAGAAATGGCCAGAGAGATATAACTGTTCTGCTGGTGCACTGTGATGCTGGTACAATCTGCGAGATTGCCAGCCTAGTTGCTTATGGACGATGATATTTGCTGGTGCACTGTGACGCTTGTGCAATTTAGGAAATTGCCAGCCTAGTTGCTTAGTTAAGATGATGCTTGCTGATGCATTGTCAAGGCTGGTGCATTGCAGATGGTTTTTAGCTAGTTGACGCTTGTAAAAAAATCCAGCAAAGGTTGTAGTATGTCTTGTATTGTGCACAAGAATGAATATACCCATACATGCGGAGGTACTATTCATATCCGAGAGGGCGGGCCTTAGCAAGTTTAAAAGGGTAAAGAAGATGGCTAGTTACATAATAAAAAATTATATAATGGCTACTCCTAATATACACATATAGTGATTACGCACACAACAAGTAATAACCACGGATTCGTATAGTTTATTGTTTGCACCAGCTTACTTCACTTTTTATGACAGATAAAAGTTATAATTAAACTTATGGGAAAGCTAGTATAATAGTAAAACTTGCTGGGATTACATAAAAAATCACTAATAGTTAGTGTGAATGTACAGAGCTGCATGACACAGTGAACTATCATCAAAATATGCCACGACCTCTGTTTATCACCCCACTTTTCTGCCTAAACTAAAAGCGAAATCAAGCTTCTAACAATCCACCATTATTTCATTTTTAAATTGCAATATTTAATTATTTAATAACTTAATATTGAAATTAAGGGAATAGATTCATTGATAAACCTGTCTTCTACAGCAGTTGAGCTCAGGGTTGATAACTCTGAAAAAACACCCACCTGGCTAGGTCCAGACTTGGATATTGTACCCCCAATCACCTGGTTGGTCAATTTGAAATACACCCCCTAAACACTGGGAGTTCCCTAGGGGGCGCCCAAGTTTCACGCCCCGCTAAACATCCAATATGATTCAGAAGCTATAAAAATAACTTCCACTAGGCCTATAGCATATGTATCCCCTATGTATCTAGGGGAACACCTAATCAGGCCAATCAATGAAAGAAATTGTTCAGCAAAACTTAGTAAATTTTATGTGGGCCCCCTAAAGTATCAAATTCACTGACAGTGCCCCATGGTCTGAAACCAATGATATACAGCCCCCCATGGTGGCTGTATATCATTGCTGAAACCCCCTCAAAAACATGATTTTGTGCCGAGCCTAATTGGCCTTTTGAGGGAATATCAACCCTGGGCAGTTGAGTCGGCGAGCAAACCAACTTTAGAGTCATTACATGTACATGTATGCGTTAGCAAAACGAGTTATCCGAAAGCTACATGTAGCTTGTCAAATCACGTCGAATTAACTCTGTGAGATTTGTCAGCTAGAACGACCTACCAGTTCAACGGCAGATGATTAGACCGAGTTCTTCAAAAATACGTAAGCGGCAACCAAATCGTAAGACTGAAGGCGCATTATTTCGTTTCCATTAAAACACGCAGTTGGTTAATTCGCATGTTGCTAGAATCCGTCGAGCTCCGTAATTGTTGAGTTTGGTTCCATTGCTCCTGTCAGCCCGAGTTAGTAAGTCGCGTGGAAGCACTTGGTCAGTGCTGAAATAAGCTTATATTGTGCATTATTTAATGTCCTTAAACATTATAAATAGCACCATTAAAAGGATTTTATATCCGCTGATTAAATGATGTCGCTCCAGGCAGAGCCATACGTTTTTTGCACCAATTTGACATAATTGTCTGAGAAAGTTTGCCTAGCGTACTTTTGTAATGTGATATTAAAGAGAACAATACCAGCTTTTTGCTTTTTATCTGGTGGTTATCGGTGAGTATTGCAAAAACGCTCATGGCAATTTACTTATGATGCTAATGAGTAATCTTGCTGATTTCTTTGTTTGTCATTTCTGCAGATGATATATAACGATACTTGTCTAGATAGAGTTGTACAAAGTTTCATTTAATGGGCGCTTATTATATTATCTAGGTGGTGATGCCAAAAGATCGCCGGAAAAGGCAAGGTTCCGGGCATGATTCTTCTCGCGGCAAGCAAGGTATCAACGACAAAAAAATTGATTATTTTACATGCTCAATTTTTAGCACACACTGGAGTATGAAGCAACAGATGTATTTAATTTCAGCTTTTTACACATTGTCAGTTGTTAGTTTTTTCTTCACCAGAAGCAGTCATGACATGCTGTAAGTTTAGGATAAAAAGGCTGGCATTTGCAGCTCTAGCAACTGACAATCTCACTAAAACAAGCATGAATACTTTGAGCTATGGCGCCTTACAGTGCCTCACGTTGCGTGTTTGCAACTTGAGTTGCACAACTCGAGTTGTGAACACGCAACGCGACTTGTAAAAGTAAGTTGCAATATATTGGTATTGCAGTAGCATAACCGTAGATCTAGTTATATTAACAATGGTACATCAATAGGCACCTGTTAGCTAAGAGAAATTAAACTATGTATGTATGTACTGTAAAACTAGAAATAAATGGCGAATTATAGTGTGCCGAGTTTGCAACTCGAGTTGTACAACTCGAGTTATATTTACCAACTCGAGTTCGTAAATATAACTCGAGTTGTACAACTCGAGTTACACAACTCGAGTTCATCAAAAATCCAAGCCGAGTTCTTTCAACAACAACTCGAGTTCAACAACTCGGCTTGAGAACATCTCATCATTTCATTTTCTCTAGCTATATTTTTATATGGAATTTTTTTGGTGCATCATTAAACATCGTTGACATAATTTCTATGTTTGTTTATTTTCGGTGTTCATTCAGCTTCTTGTCAGGTTTTAGAGAGATAACTCTTTTTTCATTTGAAAAAGAAGTGGCCCGGCTCCCACATAGATTGTTTTTTAGTTTGCCTTTTACATTCTACAATTGTTTTGTTTCGTTATATTTATAGAAATATATATGCGCAAATATCGCCAATATGTATAATTTAAATGTGTATATATATTTAAGTTATTATTATTAACTTTCTGTTAATGTTCTGTAAATGAGACACCCCAATTACTCACTTGGCTTTTTTACAAACCCGTGCTAGTTTTGCGAAACACAACTCGAGTTCATCAAAAACTTAGGCTGAGTTGTACAACTCGGCAACTCGAGTTGTGAACACGCAACGCGAGGCACTGTAAGGCGCCATAGTTACGCAAAACTAACACGGGTTTGTAAAAAAAGCAAAGTGAGTATTTGGGGTGTCTCATTCACAGAACATTTACAGAAATTTATTAATAATAATTTAAATATATATACATATTTAAATTATATATATTGGCGAGATTTGCGCATTTTTATTTCTATAGATATAAAGAGACAAAAACAATTGTAGAATGTAAAAAACAAACTAAAAAACAATCTATGTAGGAGCCGGGCCAGTTCTTTTTCAAATGAAAAAAGAGTGATCTCTCTAGAACCTGACAATTAACTGAATGAACACCGAAAATGAACATAGAAGTTATTGTAACGGCGTTTAATGATGCACCAAAAAAGTACTTCGCGTTCCATCTTCTCAAGCCGAGTTGTTGAACTCGAGTTGCTGTTGAAAGAACTCGGCTTGGGTTTTGATGAACTCGAGTTGTACAACTCGAGTTGTGCAACTCGAGTTGTACAACTCGAGTTGCACAACTCGAGTTGTGCAACTCGAGTTGTGAACACGCAACGCGAGGCACTGTAAGGCGCCATATTGAGCTGTAGTAGTTGTTCTAATTTCACATGACCTATCCTACTTACCTATATGAACTTAAAACCAACTTTAGTGATTTACTAATTTTATATTATAGTTTAATTCACTCAACACTTACTGTATTGAGAGCTTTTTCTTTATCATTATTTACGAAACTAGTGTCTCTAGCGATAATATGTAGTATATACATGTATATATATACATGGAAATTTACTATATTATAAAATGATACAGTAAAGTAATACTAAAATAAAAGAGCTCTACAAGAAATTGGAGCAAATGGTGATAGTTATGTAAAACATTTGCACTTAACTTTCAGCTACTGACAGTTTCATGACTTCTTTGATCAATCTTCAGGCTGCTCCTGAAGCTTGCTGCAGCCTGAAGATTGACAGAAAAAGCCATGAAACTGCCAGTAGCTGAAAGTTAAGTGCAACTGTTTTGCATAACTATTACACGTATATATATATATATAACTATATATATGTATATAGTTATATATACATGTATATATAATTATTTATATTAATATATATAATTATTATATAGTTATTTATATATAAGTATATATATATTTATATATATACTTATATATAAATTATTTCCTCACTCCGGTTAACCCATATGGGTGGTAATTTCTGCTCTAACTCGAGTCTCCTACCAGAGACCTGGGAGTTTGGGCACTCGCCTCAAGATCTTAGCTGCGCCTAATAGTGCAATTTTCTGCAACTCACTTGAGTTGATTGCTGTCTGTATCTGGGCAAGCCACATTTATGCACAGGTATTATTGTGCCCAGTGCCCCAATGACTATATACGTGTATATATATATATGTATATATATGCACATATATACATGTATATATATATACATATATATATGTACATATATATGTACATATATATGTATATACATATATATGTATATATATACACATATATACATGTATATATATACATATATATGTATGTATATTGCGATTTATTATAGGTAGAGCTAAAACCACAGTGCTCAACATGAAATGGAGCTGTATAAACTATATGAGTATATTATATATATATTATGTATGATAATTTTGGGAAGATAAATTTAACACTTTTACGAGCAAGGCGAACGCCACCTATATTTTGCCCTCTTCTTCCGGTGGAGCGACATTGATTGTTTTGGTTGCAATAAATCTGCTAACTTATCTCCAACTTATCAAAGTGCTTTTAATAAATTTGCATTGAGAATCCGAGAAATAGCTCTATCAGTTGATATCTATTGCATGCAATTAACTTGGGATGATATTATAGCTTGCTTCCTGCTATGCAATTTGTTGGAGCTTTTAATTTTTATTTCATTATAAATTGGAAGACATTTTAATTTTATATCTTTATGTAATGATGTCGCATAAAGGCTCATTGCACTCATTGATGTTTGCTACAATTTGCAATCAAAGTTAGCATTTTATGTGCAATAGACGAGGAGTTACAAGCATGGATCCATTGTAAGATCAGGTTACCGCAATGATACTATCAAATAATCTATATACCGTAAATACCCACGTATAAGACGCACTTTTTTTCTTAAGAAGTTGACTTAAAAATCCAGGTGCATCTTATCCATGGATAATTTTATTTTTAAAAATTATGCATTTATCATACCAAAAATTTATTATAAAAATTTCGATCTTACAATATTTATTCTCGTGGTCACCGTTGGCAGATCATATGCATGTCGACTTTCCTCATGTTGCCGCCCTTGGTGAAAGTATGCTCACCATTAATCATCTATTCATCCCATTTCTGCTTTAATGCTGTTTTGAATGGCTTATTCTCAATGACATCCATCGGTTGCAAAATACTGGTCACACTGCCGGGGATGAAGACGAGGTCTGTATTGTGCCACTTCAATTTTGATTTAACATTGTTGGTTACACGGCATGGTAAGGCGTCTAACATCAGCACTCATCGCTGTCACCAATCATTCGACATGACGAATGATTTTGTGAAATCATTCGACGAATGTCATGTCATTCGTCGTGGAATCATTCGACGAATGTCGAATGATTTCACGGAAATTTAAATGAAACACCACCGTTTCTATAAAAATTAATAAAAATTTAGAACTAAAATTGGGATGCATCCTATGCACAGTTAAGCAGTTTTTCTATCATTTTGGGTCAAATATTCACTGTGTCCTATACATGGTATCGCCCTATACGCGGGTATTTACGGTACACTAGTTGAATGACCGACCTTGCATAGGTATTGAAACACAGCTTAGAAACAGTGGCAGGTAATGTAGCGCCTGTCACTTGCCAGTAGCCTGGCACATTGCCAATGACCAATATGAGTAAGCTACTATCCATATTGCTGAACTTACTAATAAGAAGTATGAGACCAAGCTTTAGTGACGTTGCGTAACTTCTACGGCTGCTATGCATATTTTCAAGCAGAAATAAAATTGACATTTTTGCGTGTCATTTTGGGTCAATTGACATTTTAGCAATTTGACATTCGTGACAAATTGCAAGTTGCATTCTGATTGTTGCCTACGATGGAACGAACATCTTTTGGTTGTTCAAAACCTTCCATAATGTCTTCTGACCTCAGCTCTTCTTCTGCACAGCTGAACTAGGCGATATTAGCGTCCAAACAGTTTTTTAGCAGAGGAAAACTTTTACGCATTGTATTTCGCACTAATACATGTAATGATAAATTTTTAGCCGCATGTCTGTTAAGCACCACTTTTAGCATAAAACTAGTCGCTCATATACATTGTGAATGTAAACCATTTTTATATACCTACTTCAAAGTATCAAGACTGCATTAAATAAGGAACTACTATTAGCCTGATCCAGTTATTAATTATTTCTATGGTGTTGCTTTCAAAGTTTTTACGAAAAAAAGCGAAAAGCGTTTGAATTGGACAATGAGAGATATGGTTATTATTTATGTAAACGATTCGTTATTAATACGATTTTGTGGACACTTCTATTGATCACTTGCTATTATGGGTTTGTAAAGATCAAAAAATGTCAAAGTAGCGGTCAAATGGAGGTGGTGTTCAATTAAAGGGTGGGGCTTTATTTTTCAACTACCTTCCCATATTGGTGGTCAAACAGAGGCGGCGGTCGAATAGATGTGGCGTTCAATTAGAGGTTTTATGGTGTATAACATTGTCAACCTCTAAGCCTATAACAGCTAACAGCGAATAACAGCAAATCAAGACAACTGTTGCTTGGTTTGTTGATTTTTACCTTTCTGGAGTACTCCAAACCTTCAAAGCGCATCCGTATCCAACACTCTCTTTCCAAAGACTTGCTATCATTACTATGTACATGTACTCAATTCTACAAACAATTGTAAGCTTTTTCTGTCAGAAATGCTGTTACAACCACCATCTCAAAGATAGCACCAAGCCACTCGTCTTTATGAAAATCATTGTGAAAATACTTCATTCTGAATTCTTATGACTATGAAAAAAATCTCACTGCAAAACCTCTTGCTACAGGCATCAGCATAATTCAGCCCAAATAGGATGCTTAAATATTTTTGTTTGAAAACTGTTCTGTCACCGGAATGAATTTTAAAGCTCCACCTTCATTGAAAAAGAAACAAAAGTTGTGAAACATTCTAGTCATACAACTTTCAAATGCTTGCACTCAAAACCTTTTACATTTGATGATTATGTCTCTATCTATTAATTTTGTTCATGCATTTCTTTTTCTGTTGGCGTTTTCTGTAGCAGTATATTTTTGATTGCTCTTGCTGTGATTCTGTACAGACCAATGAGATAATTACAATTCCTAAAAGGTCACACTGAAAAAATTGCTCAAAAGTTTGTTTATATTAATGTTGGCACAAGTGGAATAGAATAGATCTGCATAAAAGCCATTGGCAGTTGGGCTTTTTATAGAGCTATTGAGATGGCATTAATATTGAATATATTACCATTTTCTATCTTCTTTTGTTTCGTTCCAGCAGTTGGATTTACCTCCATACGAAAAAAGAAGACAATAAATCACTACAAAAAAATTTTAAGAAAAGAGCATCGAGAAGATGACCTATACGAAGTAATCAAAAAGTAAGGAAGTTGATATTGTGGTGTCTATCTTTATACTATAGTATAGTATAATTTCATTCATTTAGTAGTAATTTCATTCATGAATATGTATTCGTCCTCCTTGTATACCATGACAAATAGCTGTGATCTCTTTTAGACAGAAAGCTGAAAAAGGGGGCATTAGAACAGATACATACTCTGCAATTAACGTTGCAGCGGAAAACAAAAGGAGGACAGCTGCTGAAGAACATCTAAAAAGACAGCAGGTAAACGTCTGGTTATATACTCTTACCCTCACATTAAAAATCCTCCTATAACATTCGGTTTTTAGAGTAAAGGTAGTTGTAGATTGGCTGTATGTTGGTTACAGGAAAAGGAACAAAAAATAAAGGAAAGGGAAGAAGCTCAGGCAGCAGCTGCAGAGAAACGCAAGCAGCGGCAGAAGCTGTTCAGCAAAAAGACTCGAAAAGGTCAACCTTATCTCAACAATCAGATGACTCTACTTCTAGAGAAGATAGAGCGAAATGTAAAGAAAGAAAATGACAAAAATAGCTTACCGTCCTCTAGTGGGATGTCATAGCTTCATGTTGAAATTTAGAACATCATGGCATGGATATCGCTTTCTAGATTGTATATTTAGTGTACATATACAAGAAATACAATTTTAGCTAAATCCAGATTGCGCAAAGATTGCTTTTTAACTATCAGTGTTAGGAATAAAAGTACAAACAGCTACCGAGTACAAATTTGATACAAAACTGTTATTCTGCTTTGAGTTCTTTTGTATCCTCTCTCCAAGCTGCCACAACAAATAAAGCTAGAATGATATGCACTGTAATAACTGCAATGCCTGCTGCGTACAGGTATGCTGACTCCATGTGAAGTACGCCCTCCATCACATACTTTGACAAGAAGTATGACAATATTGGCAATGTGACCATCATGATTGTAAATGTCAGCATTATTTTTAGGGTAGAGGTTTCAGTCCTTGCCGAAACTCTCATTCTTGTGTTGAGGTCTGCTTGTTGCGACATGATTTGATCTTTCAATATTGTTCCCTTGATTAGCTTCTACTTGTGAGCTAGCTGCAAACAATTAAAATCACATCAGGATTCACCACAAGCTTCATAAATGATTTGAAATGACCAGTAAGCAGCAGTCATGGTATATGAGTTACGAGTTATGGTTATGGAGTTATGCTTCCTTCAAATGATGTACGACGAAGGCCATAAGTTTGCATAAAGAGCTTTCAACTGTATGTCATAAAAAATATGAACTGCAATGAATTGAAGTGTTGATGCAAGGATTTTGTTCAAAACCATTCAGGAAGCTTCACAGCAAATCTATTAGATTTTTAAAGCAGGTTGAAAGGTAATGAAAATAATGCTATTTCGAATAAAACGATTTTGTAAAAACCAACAACCATAAGACACAGATCAACAGTGTTTATTCGTTGGCAGGCCATCATATGAGGATGAACTTCAGTTAAGGTGATACAATAAGGAGTGAAGGTGTGTTTTTAAACAACAGGAAACTATGATTATTTTCTCATTCGATTAAATTGGGGACATCTACATGTGGAACTAAATTCTCAATAAAGCGTAAAACCAATAATTTTGATAATGATATTGACATTCTCAGCAATTGCTGAAAATGTTAATATCGTTAATTTATTTAGCATTCAGTTAATCCTCATTGTTATTCATCATTTGAATATAATGCTAAATGGAAACACCAAACTGGCTGCCACACTTCGCATATTCAAACACTTATTGCATATCACGCTTTTATTCATTTAGATATCGAGGTAATTGACAATAATGGAATATTGCACTTTAAAAGCTTAAATGTGGAAATGCGCCATCTGAGTGATGAAGGATGCGAATCATGAATGTTTGCAAAACTATATACATCTTAATATATATATCTCAGTCTATGTGTATGTAGTTCAGTTTGTCCGGCTATAGCTATTAAAATATTTGAATGAAGAATCCATATGGCAGACGATTTGATCTTGGTATTATTGTCTGCCAGGCAAATGCCTTACCAATTTAGCTACACGAGATTGATGGATTCACCAGGCGATATATGTCGCTATGTGGGTGTGTAAGTCTGTGTGTATGTAGTTCAGTTTGTCCGGCTATAGCTATTAAAATATTGGAATGAAGAATTCGTATCGTAGAAGATTTGATCTCAGAGCAAGTAGTCAGCTCTTATTAGTAAGCTTACTCAAATTAGCCATTGACAATGCGCCAAGCAAGTGGCAGACAACTACATTATCTCTCATTGTTTATAAGCTGATTTTTAATACCCGGGCATCGCGGGCAAGCCAGCAATGACAAATGTTGTTATATGGCCGGGTATTCCGCTAGTACTTACTAAAATAAACTAACATATTAACTAGAGGAGAGTCAACATATATTAATTATCTCCACGGTTTAGTCTACAACAACATCTTGCTAATACTTGGACTAGCTTGCTCTTGATGGGATAGAGATAGCAGTAGAAAAGATCACATGTCTGGGCAGAAAAATGGATGATGGGACCGATTGTTGTAGAATATCTTTGATCTCTCGTTTGATTTAATTTAATACAGTCAAACATGGATAACTCGAACTTCACGGGACCGAGCGAAAGTGTTCGAATTATCAGAGCCTTCAAGTTATCAGAGCACTGTCACAAGTCCATGTATTTATTTATTAGTAGATACATGTACATATAGAAACTATAATATAAATCAAAAGCATAAATGACTTGTTTCAAATTAAATGCTTCTAATGTAAAGTTTAAAACTTTTTTTATCAAAAAGTATAGATATTTTTCTATCACTTGAGATTAGTTTGTTGTTTGAGGTGATGTTATTGCCAGGACGTTTTTTAGATTAAAATTGGCAAAACTTGATCGTTGTTGAAATGCTCAGAAGAAAAGACATCACTTTCTTTTGAGCGTTTTAACCAAGATCAATTTTGCCGATTTCTCTTGAAGTTTATGCGAAGGTCACCTCACTTTTCCATGCTTCCGAAAGGCGATCGCTAAGCGGATGTTTGGTAAGAAACAAAATTCACCAAACCTTTAGAAAAGTCGTTGACAAAAATATTTTGCCAACGGTGGTAATAACGACGCCTATGATTTACGAAAAGTTGAGGTTTACCTCTATGACTTGGAATAAAGTGATTTTCTAAAGCGATAACAACCGTCTCGGCAGCCGTTGGGCAAAAACCTGTTCGAGTTAACAGAGTTGAGGTCGAGTTATCTATAGCAATTTATCATTACGTGGGAACGGACCAAAAAAACCGTTCGAGTTAACCATGTGTTCGAGCTATGCGTGGGCGAGTTATCCATGTTTGCCTGTACATGTAGTACTTGCCAGAAATTTTTAAAATATAAATCTACTACGACCTAGTATCATGGGCCAACGTTTATATACCTGTTGATATACTTTGTGTTAAGGTATTTATGAACAAACATTTGAACAAATAATGAAACAGCATAAAAAGCAGCCATAATATGTGAATCAAATATGTAGCACACATCAAGTAAATTATGCTAATTCGCTCAATTGAATCACTCATCAGGCTTCATATAAAAAAGGCCCCAACTACTTTAGTGCAAGAGCCAAGTATAAAAAAGTCTATGAGTGTTGATGTTGACAATTATTTGCATGGTTGGATCATGATGTGATCTCAACTCAAATTCACCACGGTCATGACCTCAAGGCAGCTTTGTGGCCCAAAAGTGAGTTTGTTCCTGTATTCGTCAATTATCTTAGCAACAACTTTAGCTGTTGTGTTAGTGTTTTTGTAGAAACAAAAATTTATTGAAAGATGACCAGTCAAATTTTTTTGTTTAGAAAAAAGTCAACATTACCTTAGTGTTCAGCTTGCTTGATTTCGCATAAAATTTGGTCACTCAAATTTTGTCAAGCTGAGTGATTAACACTTTGGAAAAATTGAGACAATCGGAAATGAGTATTTTTCAACCACCTGCCAATAGCCAAATAACGAGCCAACAAATACAAGCATTGTCAACTTAGCATCAGTAAAAAAAGCTCTTCTAGCCTGGGTGTTCAGTCAGGCAAGTTGCAGGATGATTCTCATGGGGATTTGTAGAAATTGCATCCTAAACAGTTAGTTTAATAATTCCGTCCATTCTTGAATGGACTAAACTACATTGCACCACTGAATGAGCAGAAGTCAAGACGAAACTTCATCTAAATTGCATATTTTAAAATACTATAAGTCGACAAACTGCCTTAATTTATGATCAACAGGCCACTCATGACTACTAAGCGTTTGTCTGGCAATTGTTACGGATTGTGTATAGATTTTTACAAAGCTCGTCGATATCTGTATATCCTAATACATTGTAGCATAATTATTTTGTTCATCCATCAAGTACAATTCTAACTCGGCCCCATGGTAATAAAGGGAAAAAGGGGCAAGTTCAATATATGTCATATAGCCTATGTTATACATGCATAAATTTAGATCGCGGGTGCGGCTGCACCGCATTGCAAGAACTCAGAGAGATTGGCTAAGGATTAAAAGAGGTTTAAAACAAACACCTACCTATAGAAGGACTTACAAAGTGGTAATGGTGAACAGTGTTCATCTGTTTATTTAAGTGGTGAGTTATTTAACATGCTGTAATCAGTAAGATTGCCACCACGTACTTGTTAAAATGCTGTGTCTATGCTATTGTATTTTGTGCCATGCTGTGCATGGTGCTTTAATGTATTTTGTAGGCTTCCAGACCTTGTAGTGTTTTGTGAGTGTTCAGCGCTACAGTGATGTTTCCAAAGTCTTATGTGATACACTTAACGTTTGTGTGGCCTAGCGATTTCTTAAATTGTGCACTAATTACGGATTGCAACTTTAACAATTTTCTATTGATTAAGTTGGATAGTGGTGATGTGAAAAAGTCAATGTGAAAAGGTTAATAAATTTTAAAATTGTGGTAGAAATGATGCGAATGAAGTTAGGGTATGATGAAGTTATGGTATGACAAAACCGGTAGTGATAGATTGTGTGGTTAGGTGAAACTTCTTGAGCTGCCGAATGAAATTGGTGATAATGGTCGAGAAGCTTTGTTGGTCTTAATATAAAAGGGCTGATTTAACATGTGAGGAAGTTCTGTGTCAGTTAGATAGACTTATGGCACTGAAGATACTGCATATGCCAGAACAATGAAGTTTGTCACTGCTTATCACACTAAAAAAAATGAACTTTACTAGATGTTGAGAGTTCAAGATCTCAGTGGTAAAGTGAATTTTTTGGGCAAATAATGTAGGGAACAAGTTTTGGAAATTCTTGTTAATGGTTCGAAAAACTCATCATTAAAATGGAATTGAAGCCAAATTTAAATTTGGATTGGCAGTTCAGGAAAAACTCCTAGAGTACTAAAGCTAGCACAAGAATCAAAAAGCTTGGTGCAGAAGTAGATGTTACTAATGCATAGAAAGAAAATGGAAATGAAATCAAAAGTATTTCTAGTAAATACTCTGGTACTTTCTATAACAATAAAAGGCTTAGTAGCTGTGCGCAAAATGCAGAAGAGCTAACAGTCATTCTAAAAACTCTTGCAAGCGTAGGTTGGAACCTGAATGGCGGAAAAAGAGGAACGGCCGTTATTTAAGTTTATTTAAGAGAAAGCACAAAAGGTATATGTTATGGTAATAAGTTGAATGAAATTAATTTGGGTTGGGAGGTGCTCTGTATTTCTAAGAGTTCTTGACTGCGTAAAGTGCAAAAAAGAGCGTGTCAACAAAACCTGCAGTAAAACCAGGTTGAGAAGTCTTCCCTCAAGGTGAGGTTTGTGCCGTTGATTGTCAAAGTGTGAGATCATGCAGAGCTTTATGTGAATTCAGATGGAAAAGAAGTACTGTGTACATTTGGCACAAGACCTAACATTTCCCCTGTGACTGAGAAAATGAGACAAAAACTTTGTTTAAAGCTACAAAAGAACCGATTGCAGAATGTTAAAATAATTTTTATAGCTGAAGTAGCTATGGAAAAAGCATGCAGTGCATTAATACCGCTGTATATGTGCATTATTGGTCCAAACAGATTTTACTGGATATCAAAAAAACAAAAAAAATTAAATTTGTTGGAAATGATTACAAACACAACGCATTTAAATCTGAGTTGATATATTGAGAAGAAATGTGTTGGTGCAAGTTGAGGTAATAACCTTTTGGCGATTCAGTAAGGTGATGGCTTTGGCATAAAATTTTGTCTATTAAGGAGGTTTGCTTGTCTTTGAGGCTCTTTGAAGTTCGAAAGGCATATTTGAGCATCTTGTAATGAAAATATGACAGGGACAGTACAACCTTACAATGTGAAGAAACTATGATTAGTCCTGGTTGGCTTGGTTATGTTTATGAGTGTTTGGCACTTTGTTGTTGTAACGATCTAAGCATGGTCAAGGGGGATAATCAAGGTTTTGATGAGATAGGAAGATGACCAAGCTGGAGGTGTACAAGTTATGATGACAATTGGCTATTGTCCCCCCAATGCATTGGCTGGTGGCAATGTTAGCAAAAACATTGTGCATCTGATTGCAACAAAGTGATGAGTGACATCAGCAGCAAAGAAAACTTTCTACAAAATTTTTGACTAATGATACATGTATGTTCTACATAATACAAAACAAGGTATTAGTCATAGTACCATAGTTATTAGCTATGATCATTTCAACAGTAATTAATCATAATTGATTGATCGTGAAAATGTGTGAGCGCCATTGAGACCATGTGTAAAGTATTGGCCTGTTTTTTACTTGCTGAATTGTGCAACCTGAGTGTAAAAGCAAATCAATCCAACTGGCTTCAAAAAAGGCATAGGCCTATTATATTTAGACAGTTCAGATTGTGGTGTGGTTGTACCACATTGTACAAACTAGGAATACAGGAAGGAACTATTGACTGCAGATTGCAGGAAGCTTAAAATGAAGGTCGACAAACAAACTTCAGAGGAGTTTGCAGTAGGCAGTGTTTGTCTGTTGACTATGTGGTGAGTTATTTAACAACCCACATATGAAGATTCATCTAATGCGACTACAACCATATAAACTGTTTTTCAACGATGTGAATAAATCTACACCTTAAAACATACTAACCTTATTAATACAACTAAAAAAGAGAGAACCAGTTTTTACGAGCAATACCACTGATGAAACGATAAGAAGATTAAATTAAATGTGTTTGATTAGCAATTTTGCGGTATTAAAAACTCTTGCACAAAACCCGTCCATAAATATTCAAGCTCGAAATGAAAAAGAAACGAACTAACCAAAAAATAACTTCGTAACAAATAAATATCGAAAAACCTTCAAAATTGGGAGGAAACGCCACCGGATATCATGAGAAAACAAATCAATATGCGGCGGGAATGGACTCGCTCGATAATTACTAACACAGACGGTCGTAACAAAAGAACTATTTTTTCCTCGAGAGTTATCCATCCTAATGTTTGTGTTATGATAAAATGTTAAGGCGGCCATGTTTCTTTTGGGTAGCAACGCAAAGCAGCCACCATAACAACAGAATTATACAACCGATGGACGTTACAAATTTGTAAGATTTCATATGACATTCTTCAGCTTAAGCTAGTTTGATACATTTTAAGAATCTATATAAACACATGAACTTGCCAATAAACCAATAAAATGCTCACCGGTATTTGAGTCGAAACTGAATTGCAAGAATATATACTAGCTGGTTAACACCCAACCAGCTTGGTTAGGGCACTAGATACTGTTTTTGCGTAAAAAGTAAATATATGTTAGGTAGAGTTTGAGCGAGTACAAACAAACTTATTAATATAATAGTGACCATAGCTAAAACTGTCTTGCTTTTTATCGTTTTTCATAGTCATAAGCAATGCAACAAACATATTTAATTTAGATCATTTAGATTATTACTATATAAAAAATTTATTATCAAATATTAATTTTTTTTACTACAAGACACAAAACAATTGAGTTTTTAACATTTCTTGCCAAATTAGCCACTGCCAGTCCAATTTGGCTTTTGTGCCAATTTAAATTTATTCCCTGACTCTGTTTAGCAGGTTGCAGATTTTACACAAATTGTTTTACACAAATTTAAACATGTGTTATGATATTAACAACATACAAAAACTTCTTTATCACCACATTATCACACAGACAAAGGTCAACTCATTATTTTTCAAAATCATAAAATGATCAGCCAGTAAAGATAATATTATGCAGTCTAACTATTCATCTCATAAAATAAAACAAAGTCACACTTCTCAGCTTCAGTAGCTGAAACCAAATTTGCAAAAGAGATCTGCTGCAGGTTACATTATCATGACTTTGACGATAACAAAATTTGCACTCAAGTTCATAAGTTAGTTTCAGTTGTAATGATTTTATCCAAAATTTTTAGCAATTTTTAATGAACAAACAAAATTTATGATATGCTATATCTTTCTTATTCCTAAATATCAGGTATAAAAATTGTTGATCTATTTAGAGTTGTCTACTTTTTCTTTTGTCTTAATGAGTCATCACTGTGTGGAACTGTTTAGCAGTATTTGGAATAAACATCTGAACCTATTTAACATTCCGGATTCTTTTAGCTATTGTTCTACTGATTTATATTATCCTTCTTCCTTAATTTTAGAAGTGTCCATAAATACTAGAACTAACTTCTAATGGGCAAGATTTCATAATCTATCAAGTGTTTTAAAAGGTATTGTGCAACAAGCTATGTGATTGAGATAATCACTACGATGACGCACACTACAACAAAGCTTTCCACTAGCCAAGCTGAACAGTTTTTACCATCTACTGATCTACCCAACGACTTAACCATATAATGACACACAGCTTGTCAAGCCTGGAACTAAATGTCTTTTACAGCCTGTCTTCTACAGACATGCAGTAGGCCTGGTCTACCTGCATATATATCAACTCAACCAACTCTGCATGTTGTTTACTTGTTCGACCAAAACCAAGAAGACCAGGTTTCCATTTGATAACAGTATCAAAATAAGCCAGAGATTGAACGAATAGCTTGGAGAAGAGTTCTCTTGAGCTACATTGCTTCAATGGTTTATTACGATCACCATTTAGCACATAGTGTTGAGTAAAGTCACCTCAATTTTTGTGTGTGAGATATAGCAAAATAGCAAGCCATACCCATTAATGATAGCTGTATACTTAGCCTTAGCTAAGCATAGAGCTATCATCAATGGGTACGGCTACAATACATAAAGCTAAATTATGAACTATTCTAGTAGCTGCTCACTGTTGTTTTACGAAGACAAATAGTGCAGAGAGTTAAAAAAGCTTTTGATCTATTGTCCTTATTCCCTGCTGTCTGTGTAGCTTCTAGAGAACAGTCTATGAGATACATTGTTTATTTGTAGAAAATATGAGGAAATTTATAAGCAGGCGCGCTTAGGTTCCGGTAATTTAAAAGCAATAACAAAGTGTACTAACAACATATACAGCTAAAGGAGGCTTTTACATGAACTCTATGGTTAAAAAGCTATGGTATGGTTAAAAAGGTATGGTTAAAAAGCTCTCAAAGGTTTACCCGTCAAGCTTTAAAAGAGAATGTAAATGACTATTAATGGTTCATTTGCAGTGAAAGCAGTACACGGTACTGCAAAAACATGGAGCTTGTTGACATATGACCTTTTTTCCTTAATATTAGCAGCGACTGTATTGCTACACCAAGTGAAATGCGCCCCACAGCCCTCTAATCAGGAATGTAACAGGCAAATCTTGCGTATTATTGTCACATGGCATACACCAACTCTATATGGTCTTGATCATCCAATACCCTACTTTTTGTCATATTGAAATTGTAATAGATGTTACTTTTGCAAACTTGTGTGAGAATTATCTGCTCTTTTCATTCAGTCAAACAAATGAAAAGCTTAATAGGTGTCAATTGGTAAATAATAATTACATTTGAGATTATAAAAACATTCTTAAAAACCCTTCAAACAATGTCATTGCAAAATACAACACATGAGAATTATGCCAATAAAAGTTTTTGCTGTCTATGTATGCAGAGTCGAATATCAAAAATGAAAAAGTAAGACATTCACAGAATTTTTAGAATAAGCTGGCTTTTTATAGAAATATTTATTGATAAGCCTTATACGTACATGCGGTGTTAGCATTTTATAACAATCCGTCACTCAAAGAAGGGAAGTGAAGTTCTCCCCCTTTTTTTAAAACTTCCTGAATAGGTAAAAAATTTGACTTGATGACTATTAAAGAAAAAGGACTAAAAAATGACAAAGTTGAAAGACAGCAAAGTGAGAAAGTTTTTCAGCTTAGATGTTTTATGCCCGAGAGTGCCATAAGAGTTGGAAAACAAACTTTTGGAGGAATGTGTGACCATTAGAGGGGGATTAGAGGAGCCTCCTCAAGCCATTCTATAGCCCAGATTAGTCATCAGATCGCAATTAAAGTGAAATGTCTTGCAGCATTTTGATAAGAATGTCTTGCAGCATGAGATAAGAATAATCCTCACAACAACATTACACTGTAGAATAAGAACGTTTTAAATAGTGTACCTAAATAGGGTTGTCATAAGATATTCTCCTATATAGGAAGCTATCATAAGCTATTGTAGAGCCCACGGCAAACTAAACCGTCAACCTCCATACAAATGGGGAAGGTTAACTGGACACCCTTACAGAACCAAAAACATCATCAGTAAAAGCGCTATAGGCTACCAGTGACGCACCGTGGCAACATCTAGAGGGTGAGGATAAACCTATCTATTGGCTAGCTGCTGCAACTGGATGGAAATACTCGAGCATGTCTTGACCTGTTCTGCCTGCTGAATACCATATCCTTCCCATTTAAATAGTGACTCTGGTTCAGTGAAAGCCAGAAATCACTCGGATCATTCACATGCAGCTCTTGGTAATAAATGGGAAATAAGCTACTCTGCAGCTTTGTATAGAGGGTTTCATTTCATCACAACGAAAAGGTACTTTTAATTTAGCTCATTATTTATAAAAGGGTGTAAATTGCAACCAAAACCATTTTAACAAACAATTAAAAAAATGTTTATTAATTGCTTTTTCATAAATCAAGATGTGCAACTTTGAGTCTATGTCACTGTCTGTGGTATAACTCCTGACACGCCCCTTCACTCCATCCACTTAGTATAAGCTTGTAATGGATATTCTGTGAAATGGTATGATTCATTCACCTTCATGCTGATTTGAATTAAAGAAACATGGCTGTTCTAAATAGAAATGATCTCATAAACCGGTGAGACATGATAGCTCTGACTTTGTTCCCCTCTCCTACCCCACCATCATCCACCAATCCTGTTTGCGAACTGTGGTCGTAATATTTGCAGAAGTACACAAGTCAATCTTTATCAAAGTAGCCGACAGCTCTATGACTCTAGCTACCTCTGATAACCATAGCGAGCTTTCAGTTTTTAAACCTACAAGAGACACGCGGAAAGTGTCTGTCATGTAGTCAATAGTTCTTCACTAAGATACGATCAATTTTTTAACAGATTGGTTTTGTTAAGATGTGAAGATGCAATATTGGAGCAGGAAACAAAATATTGGTCCATTTTTTAATCTACTCTATGACGTCTTACTCTGAGCAGTAAGGAATGTCAAAGTAGCAACTGTAGCAGTCACAGGTGTTTCGAAATTGGTAGCCAGAATAGATGACTCGTCCCGATCATTCGAGAGTTGTCATCTATATTGCTTTACGACATTACAGCGGTCTTCTGATATGATAGTCAATCTTTTAGAAGAGCAACATTCTTCTGTGTGCAACATGTTGTCAATGGGATTGATCTATTTAAAATATTTTGATCTAATTTTTGTTGGTCTCCTCTATCAAGCTACTTATGTATCCACTTCTTTTTTAAAATTTGTGTCATTTCTTACTAGCTTTCGATAGTTCTATTAATAAATCCAATTTTGTCATTGTGTCTGTCTGACACTGCGTTTCCATGTTTGGCCAATTTGATCGAAGCTTCACATGTATACACTCTGTGCCTTTCACCAGGCCGCTAAAACCATTTGGTATAAAACTTCCTTCTGGTTTTGAAGAACCAGATGGTTGGTAAACACCCACCGGCAGCCTATCTTATTGACAACGAAAGAGACCTCGGATATCATCGGGTTTATTGCTGGTCTTGAATAAATAATCTTGGAATTAATTTTATCACTCTATATATTCTAGGAAAGTTCCTAGACAAATTCAATAGCTACATATTTACACATTTTGACAAATTAAAAAATGTGTCTGTTATTCGGCAAGCATTCAGACATAATGGCCTAAAAAGGATGAATTCATCAAATTGTTTTGCTCAGTGATATGCCATGCAGGCATAAACATACCCATCACCTATTAAACAATGCTGGCATAGCACCGTGCATTTCATCATGCTAAAATCTACAAGAACCATCTTATAATTGGTCAAGGTTTCACATAAATTATACTGCCTGCTCATCCCTGATTGAAATGATCTAAAAATAGATGCTGCAAAAACAACATGTGTTTGACAATTGAGGTTTAACTTCTGTATTGGTTCCTGAGCTATGTTCATGATATGCGTGCATAAGAAATATTATGTAAAAATATGTACAGGAATGGCTATTGCGCCGGCGCAACAACTCATTCAAAAAGATGTAAAAATGACTTGAAGAATATTTATCTATATAGCTATACATATAACAATATAAAATAGGATAAAGAATGTTATTAAAAATGTTTGCCTTAAAACAGACATTACTGAAACATCTACCCTTACTGGGAGATTTTGGTTTTGTGGTTTGAGCCATTGTAGCTCATGCTTTCCATCCGGTGGCCATGCAGCCAAACTTGTAGACCAGTCTGCGGCCATCGATCCTTTCCAATATTTGTCTTCTGTAGTAATACCTAAGCAAGAGAACAAAAGATATGTTGTTATTTACGGAACAGCGACCTTCAAAACATCATTTCCAAACCACCATATCATTCAATTACCCAAACTTGATAATGGGTTAAAGTTAAACTGCATCAGAGGCTAATACCCTTGATATCGATACGGTTTTAGCCAAGCCGCAAAAAACATTAGATACTAAATATGTACCAGAATATTATTCTCACAATACTCAACAAGGAAATACAACAGCCAATCAGAGCCGGCGCTTGCCTACCTCATAGCCCTGGATAGCTTTTCATAGGTCATAGCTGGATTGTTTTTCTTCTTCCCCCATAGTTTAGCAACCTGATCGGATTTGACAAACTTGAAGATTCCCTCCTCTCTGTCTTCCCACTTGACTAGCGATGGGTTGTAGCGGCTGTCAAATAGGAGGTCTCTGATGAATTCCCATAAATGGTTGCCTTTCACCTCTACAAACAGCAATATTTATTACATAACACGCGAGTGGCTTATATCTAGGATGCCAGAATTTAGGACAGAGGATTCAGTTGCATATAATGTGAATATTAATAGCAAGGCCTACGTAGTTTGGCAAGCACCCTGACTGTGTTTACAGCTGAATGATCACGCGTACCAGCCACCGACCATCCCCGCCACATACTTGACAATGTCATCACCGTTAGTTATGACAAATAGCCTAGCGAGGTTTGAACTCGACGCGCTTCGACTGCGTCCACCCGCGCTTTCAATTTGCGCTTTCAATTTTGTAAGTCTTCGTGTGAAAGCTGCTTCCTTATACAAACATTACATGGTCAGTAAGTTAATTAGACTAACATTGGAGAGTTACTTCCTTATAGGCATATTTAACACTGCATAAAAAACGCCGTCTGCAGGCTCAAAGGCAGTCTGAAGTAAATTACAGGACAACTCACCATTCTGGTAGTATGATCCGCCAAAGTCCCTAGTGAGGTCTTCTGGTGGCGTCATCGAGCCATCCGATCTGGGTGAGAGCATCGGGGAGCCACTTGTTGGAAATGGCAGATGACAAGGATGGTGAAGGGCGGTGATCCCATTGTTGACGTGGCTGGCAAATGGTGTGAATGAATTCTGATCATTGTGCAAGTTGCCTCGCTGTTTATCGTTGCATCGCAACGAATTTAAACTTTTCATAAATTGGTCCATATTTGTTGCCTCTTTAGCTAAAGATTTGATGCTGTCAAAATGGTCATCAATATCGAAGGATATAAGCTTGAGATCAAGAGACGGCAGGCGGGGCTGTATGAAATCTGTAACAAGTTGCATCATCATACATCAATGTACTGTAGCGTAATGTAAACAAGCTGAACAATACTTAATCGCGCACGCAATCTAGAAACAAACAAGATTCCCAGGCTTTCGTTATCATCAACACTTCACATTTAGCTGTTGTTTTTCACAGGGAAAACTGGCTACATGGTACCGGCAATTGTTCACAAGTACTCTTGTCAACTGGCTGCAGTGTAATGGAAGATAAGCCGGAGGCTTAGTGAGATACGATCGTGTTTAATACTAATTTATAGGTGAGCAAATGACAGTGAGCAGATTTAAAAGGGGTTTATAAGCTGGTAATATTCTAAAGCTAACCACAGCGATAGCCTACTTGTTTCCGCATTAATCATTGCTGTACCTGCTTTTGAAGGCGTTTGAACAACAACTGTTTCTATTGCTAGTTAATATCCAGATTCTCACCTTTCACCATGGGCTCTTGTTTGATCAAGTCTGGACCTCGTGGCTGGTTTTCATTGGCCACTAGATGGTTACTCGGGCTAGACTCAATCACGGTGTCCTGTGAAGGTATAAAAAACACAAAATGAGCTACGCAATATGATGAATCATTTAATAAAACTGTGATGAAGGCTTCAGGTCGCGACCTTTTAGTGTACGTGAATGGATGAGATAGCATGGCTATCAGCTATAGATTGGGTCACAAGTATTGTTCTAACAGCGGCTAGTGTTACATAATTTTGAAATGAAGACCACATTAGAAATGTAAACATCGGCTACAAGATTTTGGGTATTTATTAAAGTACCACGACTAAAAAGAATTGGAGTGTTATTTGTAAGGACATATGCTAATGTATCAAAGTCTAATTCTAAGACAGACCAAGAATACCCATCACTGCACCTATATGGAGACAGCGGCAATGCTACTGCGTTGACTAAAGGAGACTCATCAACTAACCATGTGCATGTAAGAGGGCATGGTGGTAGAAGGAAAGGGAAATAGGTTGCTAGTCTGACTGAGGAGATTCTGGAGCGAGTGATAAACCAAGGTACCACTTTGAGGATCCCGATCCTGGAGTTCACTGCACGACATGCGCATAAGTTCAGCTCCCGTCAGGTGGAGATAAGCGGCTACATTGACTGATGGACCATAGCTATTAAGATCAAATGCTAGGGAGGATTGGTTGTTCATGAGAGAGCAAATCCATAGAGTTACTTCATCTACTGACCACTGTTGCACAGGCTTGTCCTTCCAATTGGACACTGCTGCAAACAAAGCACAATGTTGTATATAGTTTTTATCTCACCGAGTACCTCGATACAGAAACGAATGCCCATATGAATGAGGAAATAGTTAAATGCTTACGTTCTGGAGCTGCATTTGACAAGCTATAGCCGGTGTCAACAGTGCTCGAAGGGGGTGACCAGACCGGCGAGCCTTCATATGTGTCGCTGGAGCTGAGTCTATCCCAGGGCTGCTCAGATTTAACCTCTGATATTGGCTGTTGGGTGCTTGTTCGTTTCCATTCATCAAGGTACGATCTTTCCTCGCAGATTGGATTCTCAATTGTTAACATTTTGGTTCGACTCCTAGAACTGCAAGTGCTTTCGATGTTATATACCAACAGGCACAGAATAACAAAAATATTCACTTATGAGATTATAAAAATGCAACGAGACATGTGTGTTTAATAATACGATAAACTCTTACTATGACAGTTCGTAGCAAAACTTACTTGGTGCCTGTGTTAGTCAGATGAATTAGCCTATGTACAATAATGATCTGCAACTTGTGCTAAGCAAGTGTCAACTGGCTGATTAACTGCCTGTTGAGCCACAAATAGTTAAAATATTGCCAGATTTCGCAATCAGATCTAATTGGTGGATCGCTCAGCCAATCAAACATCAAGCTTTTGTTATCACTCAAATGGAAGAACTAGGCTATCACACTACAAAGAACGACCAAATTATAGTCAAGTAGAGCGCAGTGATAAATCATCATGTTGTTTATTCTTTAAGTTTGACGCAAGCAAGACGGAACTGGGTCACGTAGCCAGACAAATAATCTCAATGTGTTCGTCCAGTCAATATTTTCCAGACCAAATTTTCCCAGTTTGAAAACTGACAATGATGCAAGAGCAAGGAAGGTAAAAGTTCATAAAAAGAATCCATCAATGAAATGATACACTATTACGAGCAGAAGTCTGTCAGTGCTGTTTGTTGTTGAAAGATGACAAAGCGAACTTCATAAGTAAAAGGATAAGCAGAATGGTGCAGCTGCCACTCCTAACAATTAAAAACCGATCTTTCCAAAGTCGTTTTCAGAAGTTTTCTTCATATCATTGCAACACAACAGTGTAACCTAATTTCTATGATAAGCGTTATTGTATTGAAGGCACTTGTCTTATGCTAAATGCATTGAGGTGAAGGACGATGTCAAGGTTCAAAGAACTCTGACCATGCTGGTCATTCCAACATCTAACGCTACGTCTTAAGATTTATGTAAAAGGTAACGATGAGTGCTGCCCTAGTAATATCACACAGATTTTGTCATCACATGTACCTTTGCGTGTCAACTCACCTCTGTGAAGGCTGAAGCACACTAGAGCGACATCAAGTGAACTGGTGTTGACGTTACAGTTGACAGTACTGCTGAATGCTAGGGTGTCCGCGTGTATAAGAAATGCTTTAGATTTTTGCCTGTTGCTTTCTCATGATTGGCTAGCAGACGTTGGAGGGTACATTTTAAAACAAAACCTGAAAAATTTTTGAATGAAATCAAAACTAGGTTGCTCTGAAATAATGAAATGCTATTCAGAATGAAGATTGTTAATTGTTAGAGAAACAATTAATAGCAAATACTAAAAAAGTATGCGGTTCATAATACAAGCATCATCATAAAAACCGATTTCTATAAATGGTGCCCCAGTGTACTTGGTACAGCAAGGCTGATGCTTCAGTCTTAGTAAGGAGTATGTTAAATAGAACGGATGCTTCAAGTAGTGCTGTGGAGCAGTCAATGACAGCGCTTGAGAGATGCTATTCACAATACTCTTCTTTTACAATCACTAGTGTTACATGCTACGAAGTTTTGTCCTATTTTCATCTTCGTAGCATGTAAATGGTTTAAAACATCGAATCTTTAATTCTTCGAAGCGATTCAACCCTCCGCTTCAAGGGGGTATTTTTGAAAACATCGTATCAACAACGAAGTACTTCGCACGATGTAAACATTAATATTCGTATTATTGTACAAATATTTGCGATCGGAGGTAGGATTTTCATCGTCTTCATTAGTGACGCCCTTACATCATCCCTACGCAGCTCTGTTTTTAATGCATGTGTTTTAAAAATAATATCTTCGAAATAAAAAAGATTAACTCCAAATTTGAAAGAGAAAATTCTGACACGCTTTGGCGTTGACATTTCACCTTAGACGCATTTTAGAAGTGCTAGACGCGATATAAATTATGCGCCCCGTTGCAGATAAAAGCGCAACAGACTAATATAAAAAACGCCGAGTTGTGCAACAACTTCTTCGTAGCACGTAAACTAGTCAGCTACAAATAATTACGAGTTGTGCGACCACTCCTGCGTATCATGCAAATTCGTCTTCCTCATTCCTACGATGAAAACCACAACTTCGAAGCTCAAAAATTCGTAGCGTGTAACACTAGTGAATAACTATGTTTCCTGCACCGCTAGCTACTTAAACAGTTGTATCAGCCAGTCAATGATGCCATCATAGACTTGAAAAAAATCAAAGAAAAGCAAAAGCTGTTGACTATAAATATTCAGATTCCTGTCTACAATGAATCAATATTCTTCATACAAAAGGTTGTTTGTTAGTTTAAGAGCTCACAATGTCCCTGTTAGTCTTGAGACACTTCCTGCAGCCCTCCTTGTTGGGTATGCTAGTCTCAACACCCTGTTAGTGATCATAGGACTCAATAGACACAATCTAGATCAAGTACGAGGAACTAATGGAGCATAACTAAGTTGTTTTGAATGGCACAAAACACTTTTGATCAGATGTTAACACTTTCCTAGAAGTATGGATAATATATCAGCAACCCTGAACAGAACTAACCAATAGAAAAAACAGTTTTGTTAAAATATTTTACGCAAAAACTAGCTAGTTTTTTAAATGGTCTTGTGTCATTGTCCACAGTGGCATTGTCCACAGTGGCATTGTCCAGGGTCATTGTCCACCGCGGCATTGTCTACAGTAGCATTGTCCACAGTGTCATTGTCCACAGTGTCATTGTCCACAGTGGCATTGTCCACAGTGTCATTGTCCATGGCGGTATAGTCCACAGTGGCATTGTCCACAGTGTCATTGTCCACAGTGTCATTGTCCACAGTGGCATTGTCCACAGCGGCTTTGTACACAGTGGCATTGTCCACAGTGTCATTGTCCAGTGTCATTATCCACAGTGGCATTGTAAACAGTGTCATTGTCCACAGAGCCATTGTCCACAGTGTCATTGTCCACAGTGTCATTGTCCACAGTGGCATTATCCACAGTGGCATTATCCACAGTGGCATTGTCCACAGTGTCATTGTCCACAGTGTCATTGTCCACAGTGTCATTGTCCACAGTGGCATTATCCACAGTGGCATTATCCACAGTGGCATTGTCCACAGTGTCATTGTCCACAGTGGCATTGTCCACAGTGGCATTGTCCAGGGTCATTGTCCACCGCGGCATTGTCTACAGTAGCATTGTCCACAGTGTCATTGTCCACAGTGTCATTGTCCACAGTGGCATTGTCCACAGTGTCATTGTCCATGGCGGTATAGTCCACAGTGGCATTGTCCACAGTGTCATTGTCCACAGTGTCATTGTCCACAGTGGCATTGTCCACAGCGGCTTTGTACACAGTGGCATTGTCCACAGTGTCATTGTCCAGTGTCATTATCCACAGTGGCATTGTAAACAGTGTCATTGTCCACAGAGCCATTGTCCACAGTGTCATTGTCCACAGTGTCATTGTCCACAGTGGCATTATCCACAGTGGCATTATCCACAGTGGCATTGTCCACAGTGTCATTGTCCACAGTGTCATTGTCCACAGTGTCATTGTCCACAGTGGCATTATCCACAGTGGCATTATCCACAGTGGCATTGTCCACAGTGTCATTGTCCACAGTGGCATTGTCCACAGTGGCATTGCCCAGGGTCATTGTCCACCGCGGCATTGTCTACAGTAGCATTGTCCACAGTGTCATTGTCCACAGTGTCATTGTCCACAGTGGCATTGTCCACAGTGTCATTGTCCATGGCGGTATAGTCCACAGTGGCATTTTCCACAGTGTCATTGTCCACAGTGTCATTGTCCACAGTGGCATTGTCCACAGCGGCTTTGTACACAGTGGCATTGTCCACAGTGTCATTGTCCAGTGTCATTATCCACAGTGGCATTGTAAACAGTGTCATTGTCCACAGTGGCATTGTCCACAGTGGCATTGTCCAGTGACATTGTCCGCAGTGGCATTGACCATCTGAGGTTAGTACAAATAGGAAGCGAGGAATCTTACTTCTACATTTAAATTGTCTATCTGTCTCAAACCCCTCTTTACACCTACACTTGTAATTGCCCGACGTTGTAAACTATAAAAATCCTCAATCTAAGCTTAGCTTTAGTTACTACTAGTCGAATGCCCGACGTTGCCCGAGTAATCAAAAAGCATATACAACATTTACCATCCTAACTTTTAAACTTCATATCATGAGAAAAGTGTTTTTGTGCAGGTCAAATGAATTAAGAGAAAAAATAAATAATGAGTACATAGAGGTGTATGTATAAAACAGTTTAGCGTTGCAGCAGAAGCTCGTTGTATTCAAAGTTTTGATAGACGATACTGATACCTCTCGATACTGGTACATTGATGGTACCATAGTACATACTTGGTACTTGATACTGGTACTGAGATATCGGATTGTTTTTGTCTGACCGAATGGAGACAGAAGGTAAAGGCAACTCCTACTAGAGAATAAATTTTACCTCGTGAAAAGTATTTAGCTTTTACAGATTTAACGAAACCAGAAATAGGAGTGTAACAGCACATTTGAAATTTAAATGGCACATTTGAAAATTACGTATTAAAAAAAGGTAATGGGTAATGGTGAAAGCAATAAGCTTTCCTAAAAAAAATTTTCGAGCAAAAATTTTCTAAAAAATAACAATAGTAAATGGAAATATTAATTAATAAGTGCATAAATAAGTGCATATTTAGCGTGTGCAATCGCGATAAGGTGCAATAAAGTCGCAATCGCGCACCTATTATATGTAAGAGCATTAGTAATGATAAGAATAGCTTAGCCTAGTAGTTATGCGTGCTTGTTTGTCGACTAGGGATTTGACTGTTGCAAACTGAAATCCTCTGCAGAGTGAATTTTAAATTGCTAAACTTAAATCGTTATACCTGGACACAGGGATAAAACAAAAAGACGAACAAACACTGAGATTTATATATATAGATAATGATTGTTAACAACAATAATAACATTGTTAACAACAATAATAACATTGTTAACAACAATAATAACATTGTTGCATGCACTTGCTATATGCGTGTCTCAGTAGCTATAAATTTGCTATAAAGATATGGAATATTACGAATACTTCTCCCAACATATATGAAATGAAGTGCAGTGCTACCCGATACATTTATTGGCAAGAGTTTAGCCTAACAAAGGGTCGCGCATAAAAGGCTACTGAATAATGGAAGGCCAGCAGCAAATGTTGGCATCAGTTCAAATTCCGTGATGTAAGATAATTTAATACAATTACAAGTAAGTACATTTAGATTATGCTGATCTTTTGCAATGCCTCTTTAACAAGTTAAATTATATTTTTAGACTGAAACATTTTTTACCGAATTTCAAAAATAGATGTTCGCTGAACACATAATGCGTGTCTACAGCTCATGCAACATGTTTTCCTAGAAAATGTTCACAGCGCATGTTATAGATGGGCTGTGAACATTTATTTCATGTTCACAACAAACATACGAGGGTCAGTCAATGAGTAGTTGGAATGTTGTCATAGCTTTCATTCCATTTTAGATAGCAATTTAATATTTTTTAAACTTCTATAAATGGGAGTTGTCATCATACCCTAAAGTTCAACATTTTAGCAATTCAACTTTTTCATATTATATTCAAAATGGCCGGTAAGTTGAAAACATGCTCGATGATAGAGCAAAGAGCTGTTATGAAATTTTTGATAGTTGAAGGTGTAAAACCAAGTGTCATTATCCTCATACACAGGATAATGACTGAACAGTATGGAAGAAGCTGTATGTCACAAACAAGCTGCTATAGGTGTGTTGGTGAATTCAATAATGGGTGACAAGACATTACCAATGAGCAAAAAAGTGGCAGACAAGTTGATGCTTCAACACCACACTCAGTAGCTGCGGTAGAAAAGTGATAGAAAATCTGATATATGACTCACTGTATATGATGTCGCTGAGAACATGGGCATTTCACATAAAACTGCACACATTGTCCAAACAACACAATATTGTCCATGAGAAGCTAGCCAATAACAATGTCAGCTCACGCTGTGGGTACCCAAGATGCCGAATGATGATCTCAAAGCACAGCGTGTTGTGGCTGCCAGAGTGTAGATGAGAAGATTCAGCCCGAAAGGGAACGCCTTTCCATCTAAGATTGTAACCACAGATGAAGATTGGGTGTATTATTACAAAAAAAATCAAAAAAACAATCAATGGAGTGGAAGCATACAGACTCCTGTAAAGGAGAAGTTCAAGTCCCAGAGGGTGATGTAGCAAACAATGCTCATGGTATTCTGGGATGGAAAGGGTCCTATAACTTTGAATTTGAGGAGCCAAGGTAACACTGTTAATGCTCAAAATTACTGTAAGCTCCTGGCTGTGATGAAGTGTGACAAAAGGAACAAGAGAAGAAGCCTCCAGGCAAAAGGTGTCATGATCCACGAGAATAATGCCCACTCTACAATGACCAAAATTGAGGAACTGGGCTGGGAGGTGTTAGTACACTCTCCTTATATTCCAAATCTGGCACCAGACGATTTTTATCTTTTTGGACCATTATAGAACCACATGAGAGGCAAGTACTTCACTTCGGATGCAGCTGTCATTGAAGCGGTGTGTAAATGGTTTAGAACCCAGAACTTTATTCTGCAGGAATTGAAAACCTTGTAGGAAAGTGGATCAAGTGTATAGAAAAAGGAAACTATTTTGAAAAGAAAAAAATGTAAAGCTCTATCTTATTGTAATAAAATGTTATGATAAAATTCTCACTACTTATTGACTTACTGTTGTATCACACGTTAACAACAAATGCATTACATGTTCGCAGCAAATGTATAACATGTTCAGAGCAAATCTATTACATGTTCACAGCAAATGTATTACATGTTTACATCATATGCATTACAAATTCACAGCATGTCTATGTTGCATATAATACATATATTATTACCTTATACATGGTAAGCTTACTTTATAGCCATGAACATGTCATCACTGATCTTACTTTACAATAAATTGGCAGTACCAATTTTTGAATTATAAAATAGTCCAAAATATTTGTTTCAAAATTTAAAATGGATACTTCTATAGGATAAATGAAGCATAAGTCAGATGTGCTGGCACAGAAATGGAAGAATTGCGGACCCGAGAGGAAGAAAGGAAAACTAAGAGAGGAATTGCAGTACGCGCTGCTATGGAATATGACTTGAATAAAGCTTATTTTAATATTTTTGGCACAACTCCTAATCATCACATGAGGCATCTACTAAAGGATTGATGACAGACAGACTGCCAAAATGCCAGCAAGCTATCATGTCTGGACATCAACCAACTGAACTAACTTTTTTACTAACACCAACATGAGAGAAGTTCATATGAGCTATTTTTATGCCTCAATTTGTATGAAAAGAATCGAGGGGAGAAGAGGGTAAATATAAACGTTAATCAACCTTGTTGTGCTCACCATAGATGCATCAATATCATAAAAAATCGTGAGGCAACCCTTCAATGAATGCACTTGACTGCAGACCGTCTGGAGAACGAAAACTTTGCTCATTCTCTTTAGCACTTTCAAATCATGTAAACACCAACCCTTGGCATACCAGAGATACGCTAAGGGTGCCAGGCCTCATAAAATCCCCTTCGAGTGTTTTGAGTTATACAAACAACATCGACTTAAAGTTTAGGCCAGCAGGTTAATTCTTATCTTAAATGTCTTGTTTTTTATTCTTGGAAGGTCATCTTCCAAATCTGAGACTGCGCATGACAATTTTTGTGAAAACAGTTTTGTCTCAGTATACGCAGTATGCCGAGTTCTCCTTGAATCTTATTAGTCAAGTTCCAATTGATCAATTCCAGATTTTATCAAAAATTTGGATAGCTTTTTACAAAAGCTTTCATTCCGGCAAACTTGCATGACTCGTAAAAACTTTTAGAAACAAAATTGGTGTGAAAGCACTTAGTATTGATGACTAATGAAGCAAGGGTTGAGGTCGATGGTAGATGACTAAGATCAAATTCTGTTTTTATCATCAGTACCTTTGACCTCATATCCGATTAGTAAACAAAAGTATTTTTAGCTACTGCACTATTGTAAAACCTTCTCCACGTCAATCCATACGTTACTATGGATTCCCATATAAGTATAAACAATAATCTATATCATAATACATTATAATATTATAACGTAACATGTTTGTTTGTTTTATTTTGCATTAAATCATAACATAACAAAATGATAAAAACTAAGGTGCAATGAGGGTCCATATGCGCAGTAGCATGGCTATTCGAGGCACAAAGCCCGAGTTAACAGATGAGATTGTTAAAGAAGAAAACATAGTTGTCTAAGGAAATGAAATCAGAACAAATCTATTCCAGGGAGTCCAGCAAGTACTGCTTCAAAGCAGCCCTAAAACCATCATGACTATCAATTTTCCTTAGCCAAATTGGTAAAGAATTCTACGCTGATGACACACGATAGGCAACCCGTCTATAGCCACCAGTAGAAGAGGTGGGTAGAAGAGGTAATGAAAATAAGGATGACGAGTGTTGTAATGTGTTGACAAGTTAGTTTGAGATTTAAAGTGTTTGAAGGCTAAAAGACATATTCTTAGTTGGTATAGACAAAACAAGATATTTTTTAAACAAAGGAAGGAAAATAAGAGATTTTACGATATATTATTCTAAACAATTGTTTCTGGATGACCAAAATTTTGTTTAAGTAGCTCATCGGAGCATTTCCTATGATTACAAGCTGTTAATTAGAGTATTATATAAAAGTAAAAGAAGCATTTCGGGTAAGATCAATGTTTCTCTGTTCCTGCTTCATTACAGTAAAAAAAAATTTTGAAATCTGCCACCACCTGGCTTGTGATTGAATTTGTACAGCAGTAAAGCAAAGACTTGTGTGTGCTGATTTCATAACCTATGATCAAAAGATCGGATTTTTAGTAATCCAAAAAAATCTTTACTATAATAAGGGCCTTGTTTGTCTGTCCGAAGCCACGAAAAAGGTGTTAGGAAAAAATTGTCTCACACAAGAATCAAACTGAGATACTGCATTTTGCAATCAGGAACACTACCAACTGTGCTACTCAACACCTTCCAACTGAAAAGATGATTGTACATATACTGTAGTTATCACAAGTGACGATCTCTCACAGCTCACAAGACTGTCAGCGTAGGACAATAACAACACGATGTTATTACGACAAAAAACAAAATAAAGGATCTCGACCTACAACACATAACAGTTACAATAAGAATATTTATAACTTAGTACAGACTCGCACCTTGTATAATTAGTGATGCAGTCCGAGCGTGCCTTGTAACATCGACAAGTATGTGAGGTATATAAAAAAAAATACAATGTTACAAACAACGTCGCCGTTTTATCCGATACACTATACACGCCTAAACACGGAACATACTTTTGTTACAAATCCATAAGCTTGCACATCTGAGGAGACTTGCCTGTTGTGAGTCTGCTCTTTGATGTTCACAGCTAAATGTAGATATCCAAGAAATGTCAAAGCTTGTCTCCAATAAATCGATTAAGTATCTACCACATGGTGCTTCTCTATGACCAAGTGATGAAGCCATGCCTAAAACATATTCACATAATGACTGTCTTACATCTATTGATAGTGAAATTATGAACAATATGTGAGAAACAGTCACCTTAATCTAGAAGCTAATTGAAATAGGGAAATTGACATCAACCAAGATCTTAGTTTAACACAGTTCAACTTTAGTTTTCGTCCGCAATCCAGCCCAGAAAGGGAATCAAAACACGATTTGTTCGAATTTCAAAACTTATTTTTTCTATTATCAATATGTAAATAATTTTAAACCATTCCAAAAGTGAAAAGAAAATGAATTTTCTAAGCATTTATACATCATTTTCTATTAGAAACTTTCGATTGAGATTAGGAGAGAAAATAATATATCAAGTAAACTGAATTTTGCATAAATACTCTACATGTAGTAATAGAATATGCAATATATAGCTGATTCTGCACTTACCCCAGTCCAATTTCCTCATACTTTATCTTTAATGAAAAAGTGTAAAAATAGCTCAACATTTTATAATAGTCTTATAACTATAACAAACATGCCCGCATACAACAGCCAATCACGAAAAATCATGAGTAAGCAACAGTTGGTAACTGAGCCGCCGCTAGGTTTTCTCCACTTATGTCAGGGATATTGGAATTCAGCAGTTTTGTTTAGTATCCCAAAGCAAAAAAAACTCAAACCTTTTGTTCAAACTTTGATTTGTTTATGATCTGATACATTCAAAGCCAAGGTAGAATTGGGCAGGGGGTAGGTGTACGCGCAATGCTCAATAAGATGCTATGTTCATACAATGCTCACCATAGCAGTGGATGTGAACAGGTGGGAAGACCAAACAGCTGTTTTCTACAAATCATTTTAGCATTAATAGCAGCAGCAGGAATAATTACAGAACAAACAACCTTGTAAAAATTGTTTCCTCACAGCACAGTTGCTGGCTGGCAAAGGTTCCATAGCTCCATGATAAAGTAATCAGCAACAACAGTCAGATAGGCTCCTATTAAGGAATGAACAACACATACATGTCCTCACACAACGAAGTGACACAGCGACATGACACAGCGACACGGCACAACGACATGACTCAGCCACATGATACAGCGACATGACTCAGCCACATGATACAGCGACATGACACACCGACATGACACCACAACATGACACAGCTACACGATACAGTGACATGATACATGGAGGAGAATAGATCTTCCAAAGGTAAAAGCATGGGCTAGCTCATCCTGGCATGACTACAGAGAACTGATAAAAGGTGCAACATAGAAAAACTCAATGCTCTATAACAATTACTAGGTATTAACTCTATACTTATTTTGGAGTATATCGTTTCGCTCAATTTTTAACTTTGCAAACAATACCAAATGAAATTTACAAATGTTTACAAATAAATATACATACTCTAAAAATTGTTGAAAATCCTGTGGAGGTCCGTGACAAAACATTTCCCCATGCTTAGCAACCAACCGTGAGTTTCCAAGGCCAAAACCCAAACAATATACACCCTAATTGCTTCAGCAGGCACAACCTTTCGCTCAATCTGTACCCATCAGCAGCTGCAAAACAACTTGATGTAACCCACATGATGATAGCCGCATTTCTGGAGCCTTAGAGACACAGAGTTAGACCCTAGAGTTAATGTAGACTCTCCAACTGTTCAAGCAACCACAAATACGAGCTATAAGTCTTTCGCATACATAACTAGACTTAGGAAACAATCATAGTTAAACCGGCCTAAATTTCCACCAGGTAAGTTTCAACTTAACCAGGTATATTTCCTTCGCAGAACCTGTTTCAGCTTCATATTGTCAAAAGGCTTTTCCTTACAGTTGGAAAAGCACAAGCTAGCTAACATCAGGTCTACCAAATAAAACAACACAAGTGATGCGGAGGTGAACCAAATATTTTATACTTATATACTTATATAAAAATATTATACTTTACTTTAAATACAAACTAGCTCACCACCTATAAACTAAGGCTGATCTAAAGCTGGTTTTTTCTGTAGTTATTTTTTATTGATATATACTGCTGAGATGAGGTTTTATAAAACCAAAGTTGAGTATGAAAAATCTTGATAGAATAAGTTAAGGCGGCTCGCTTAAATCAATATTTCTTGCGTTTATTTTTTCAGGTATGCATTTATACTGACTGATATTCATAACTGCTTTTCAGAGGTCAACTGCACATGTATGTTGTAAAACTGTCTGTACCAGAAGTGTGTATTAAGAGTCATTTCAAAATGTTTTCTTATAGAAGTACATGCAGGTCTTCCAAGCCACAGCATTTCCTTTTCTTTAGTTGTCCCAATATGTTCTAAGAATCTAGCCCCATGTTTTTCCATTTCACTGACAATATGCAAAAGGCAGGTATGCCATATATTATGCTGATAGACCAGTCAGAGAAAAGTAATTGTGTATCTAATCAAGATGTCGATACAACAAATGATCTCTTTGTGATCTTAGAGACTTTTCTAAACGGCCTTGACCTAGCCATTACACTTTAAATAAACACAACATTCTCATATGGTTGACTGTATTTTCCTCGCATAATTGTGTTTTCTTAAAACACATCAATTACAGTAGCCTAGTACTAGTTTCCTTGCATTAAGGTGACTGGCTGATTATCATATAATAACCACACTAAATAGCCACTACTCTCTCTGGTTCATGCACAAGTCTTATTTAGTGGGAGAGATCTGCTAGGGAGCTAGAAGGGAACCAACAAACCGGGCCTTATTAAACAAACAGCTCATGCCAGATCTACAGACTTACTGATCCATTGTTACAAGGTAATGAACTAGAGCTTACTATAATTTAAGGTTGGTTCACACTGTATTGCCGTATCTTGGCGTTGATGACACGATACTTCGGCGATCGTTGATGATAGCAATAACACCATCCCAAACCCATCCTTACATCTTGAAGCATTTGCATTGGCAAATACTTCAAGATGTAGTTTTCTCATTTTTCTTTTCAATTTCTTGCAAAGAAATCTTTTTGTTTTCGCGTGCTTGAATCAAATACTAGTCCCGCAGTGACTATCCCGAACAGAAATAAATCGCGCTATCTGCGACCGCAAATTACTATAACCGAAATAGTTCACATTGTACAGGTGATTGTAGCCTGTCTTGACAAACTGTTGTTTTTGCGGAGTTGTCCCCCGTGGCGCGGGCGAGCAACACAACAGCTTGTCACAAGACGTACTGCGCCTGATGCATCAGCTGCTCTTATAGGGAGTTGTTCTCTTCCATCTATGCGGCTTGGTTGCAATGTTATGTCGGTCGCTCCATTGGTAATCATAACGGATTTCGAGTAAAAATTTATGTAGAAAAAAATAAGATTACAACGTTTAACCAGCGACAAGTTTCTTCGGTAAACTTTAGTAGAACTTGAGAACTTAGGCAACAACAGCGACTAAACATGTCGTTATTTGTGCGTTCAGTCAATTTTATTTCTGTTTTTGTATCAGTCAGTTTTATGTGTTCTTATAGATTTTATTTTTAATTTATTTTATTCTTAAATTCTACTAACGTTTACAAGAGAGACCGGTCTTTGGTTAAACGTTGTAATCTTATTTTTTTCTACATAAATCTTTGCGCGAAATCAGTTATGATTACCAATGGAGCGGCCGATATAACATCGCAACTAAGCCGCATAGACGGAAGAGAACAACTCCCTATAAGTGCAGCTGATGCATCAGGTGCAGTACGTCTTGTGACAAGCTGTTGTGTTGCTCGCCCGCTCGACAACTCCGCAAAAACAACAGTTTGTCGAGACAGGCTATGGTGATTGTCAATGCTTGGTGAAATATCGGGAAAGTTTGACCGCTGCACTTTTCCGACGTATCCACGTTGCTTCATCGATGCCATCAGTTCACGCTTCACATAATCGGCGATGAACGCTGAAAAAAAACGCCGACATACGGCGATATAGTGGGAACCAACCTTTGGGGACAATTTCTTTCAGCCCTGAAATGCTAACCTTCTCGTCTGCCTATTTGCCTTTGGTCATTTATTCAAATTTTATTAGGCTTTTAGTTTTGTTATTAAACGGTAAAAAATTGAAAAACACATTTGAGAAGCAATTGTAATAATGCTTATACAATATTGCTAAGATGTTAAAGATACTAGTGGTAGCTAACAATGCCACTCAACCAAGGTTAGAGATGACCTGGATATTAGTCAGTGCCGAATGCAAGGCGTGAGGTTTTCAATCAACCTATGATAAAAAGCTATGGTTAAACACCCGTGCCAAAGCACAAAAATGTGCTAAAAATAACGTAATTGAAGTTTTTGGAAAGGACTTATGAACGCTGTTACGCAAATACTACCTATTAATACAGCAGTATGTGAGCTCACCGCATGCCTAACATGTGAGCAGCATGAGCATAGATTACTGCTACCGTAATTTGAGCTTCATTTGGTGGAGAGGAGAAGTGATCGACCTATCTGGAACATTATATACCGGTAACTGATTTTATTAAGAGTTGAATTCAACAGCCCGAGTGCATAATGAGACCATAGCTGACAGCATATACTTTGCACATTGAACTTCAATAGAAGCGAACATCAATATTAGCCATTAATCAGTAAATATATAAAACTTATTTACATATTCTAACTTCCGCTTGTAGAGAACTGATAGTATTCCGAGCTGTGGCAGGTTTGTTTATTAACCGCAGATAGATCTATCAACCGCAAGGCTAGTATTGACCTCTGTTGTGCAATGTCAAGGATTGTCATTTATCTATTACAAAACCGGGGAAATATGACACCATTACAGAGCGCAACAATTGACTCATTCAGACTTGGCTGATGAAACTTTAATTATGAATGTTGGACGAGCAACAACTCAGCGTGAACTCTTGCGTTTCATTGCTCCACACTTATTGTACGTCACCATTGTAGGTGCTCGTTTCTGACTACTGTAAATCTGCATTGGCATCAGCGTGACCAGATCATAGAATGGAGTATGCAGCTAATACAACTCACAAAGATTTCCAAGAAGAGTTAGTTTTGTGTGCTTTAGAAACGATGGCCTTATGACCTTTAACAACCAGTAAGCTTAATAGACTTATTAACTGCTTACGAACAAAACCTAAATAATCTATGCCTGAACTTGCTGTATGTCAATTCTATGACCAAATTACTTTGTAAACCAGTTAACACCACTAGGGTGGCCATGATAGCCTGCTACCATCTGAATAAATAGCTGTGCTGCTAAAAGTATAGTGGATTTGAATCAGGTTTGGAGCTCCCTAAACACTACTAGGACCTCGCTACAAACTAGTGCTAGCAGAGCCAACGCATACGCAAGTACTGAATAACGCGAGTACAGGTCCTAAGCATAAGCCTAATTGAAAGTCATATTTGCAAATACTGCATTAGAAAACAAACACATGTGCAAGTTCTTTGCCGATTCAGAAAGAAACAGCGGCGTTTGAGCTTTCTTTACCACAAAATACAATTTTGTAGCTTAGTCTTGCGAAATTTAATGTAATTTAAACGTATGAAGATTTATTATCTGCAGAGCTCATTGTCTCTTTTGGAGCTCAGAGATCGATTGCAAATTAGAAGCAAGTTAGCTATTACTGAAATAGACTGTGATCTTGTATAATACATTTGGAAAATGACTAAAAACTAAACTCAATCAAAGTTTCTGATATTCAAAGAGGGTTACAACCTCTCATACATGGGATACATGGGCACAAGCATACATGGCCTTCTCAGCCCAAGTACGCTGAGAGCGCATTGTCGCTGTCTAAACTAAAGGAATGAAATAGAGTTCATACTCAGTAGAACATGACAAGTTTACCTGAGCTGATTATTTCTGCCTCGTTAGCTCTTGCATAAGTTGTTACTGCTACAGTTTGTTGTGCTAGTAGAGGTTGAACTGGAATGGCCAGCAATATATCTGCTTATGTATGTCAAAGCCGACTGACTCATTGAGACAGGTGTTACCAAGCGGCTTGAACCAGTTAATTTATGAAGATAATAGTGATGACTCGCAACTGGTCACGTAACACGATATAAAGATAAAATAAGCTTTCAAAAACTCATACCGCCTGAAGCATTTTTACCGGAGTGTTTGGAATGACTTTTTATAATAGTTTTATTAATTTTATTATGTATGTATGAGATAACTTGGATTTGAAAATTGGGTTGAATTGAACTCTTTTACTAAATTAAAATGCATCCAATCCGGTCACCTCAATGTAGAAATGGCAAAATTTAAGATTAAGTTGAAATAAATCGTCTAACTGCAGCTGAAGACTGCAGGTTGAAGCTAAAATGGAACCCAAATGCCGAAACGGCAAATGCTGAAAGAAAGCGCTGAAACTACATTCTATAGGAAAAAACAGTTCCTATAAACAATCTACTATCTGATAACTTTTGTGTGTGCTTGTCCCTCTGTGCTTGTACCATTGGTGTATATTGATACCAGGAGTAATATTTTATGAAAGAACCAAACATAACCGCAACCACTTTGAAATTATCATATTAACAAACATTATATATACTAGAAATTCCACTGTCATACAGCCCACGACCAAAGTGATATTGGAAAAAAGAAAGGGTACTGATGGTTGAGAAATGCAATATTAGCAGTCAAATGGCACTGCAGCGCAATAGAATAATTGCAATGGTAGCTGTAATGTACTGGGTATGGGTGTTATTATATATACAACAAACAGCAATAATGAAAGGAAAAGATTATATATTTATATTTTTCCCCCTGCAATAGGAGAAATGCAATATTGGCCAATGTTAGAAGTAAAATGCACTGATATTATTAGAATAACCAATGTTATTAATATAGTAATAATAGAAAACCAATGCACAATTTTGTTTACATTTCAAAACGTCATAGCTAACAATATCGAGAAGTTGTGATATTTATATAGATTTTTAGAAAATCTATTTAAAAGTGTTTGGTCATGACAAACAGCAATAATGAAAGAAAAATATTATGTTTATATCTCCCCTCTGCAATAGGAGAAATGGAATATTGACCAATATTAGAAGTAAAATGCACTGATATTATTAGAATAACCAATATTATTAATATAGTAATACAGTAATAATAGAAAACCAATGCACAATTTTGTTTACATTTCAAAACGTCATAGCTAACAATATCAAGAAGTTGTGATATTTATATAAATTTTTAGAAAATCTATTTAACAAAACTACATGTATTTACAAAAAATAATAGCAGTAACAGATTACCCATCATCGATGTTGTTAGTGTGACTATTACATTTCAATAGTCATCTAAACTTATAATTAAATATTGTAATAATCTCATAAGAATCGTTAGAAAAAAATATCATCGTCATTTCCTTTACTTTCACTGCTTTGGACATCAGTTAGAATGCCAAAGTACTCAAAAGTTTCCAAAATGTCAGTTACTTTGAAATCAGCAAAAAAGAAATGATTTCTGTACTTCTACGTTAATTACAGAAACCTTCGGCAATTCGACAATGCTATAGACGGGTGAAATGTGCGCGTTATTTTTTTGTGAAATGCGCACGATTTAATGATTCTATTCTCTGTCGCTCGGCGTTTCGTTTGCCGGTCTTAACTTTTATTAAACCAAGCTTGTCAAGCGTTTTGTGACGAATTTCGGCCAAATTAATTTGTCTATTTGTGTATAATCCGATCAGATGGGTAAGTTTTAAGAGACTGTCGACAATTTACAAAGACTTGGTAACATATTTAAATAGGCTTATATGTGTTTTGTATCGTTATTATACTTTAACGACTCTACAAGACAATGGTTAAATTTGTTGCTGAGATTTTGAAACAAGGGTTTGCAACGTTGTTAATAAATAATTTTCGTAAGTTGTGTGCACATGCATTTATCATAAAAACTCTCAAACTTCGCTCCCGCTCGTTTGGTCGTGGGAATATATTATTATAAAAATATAATATTATATATGTATTATATTATAATTATGTACATAGTTATAATATATTGTAATTATATATAACTAGAAATTCCACGGTCATACAGCCCACGACCAAAGTGATATTGGAAAAAAGAAAGGGTACTGATGGTTGAGAAATGCAATATTAGCAGTCAAATAGAATAACTGCAATGGTAGCTGTAATGTACTGGGTGTTATTATATACAACAAAAAGCAATAATGAAAGGAGAAGATTATATGTTTATATCTCTCCTCCTGCAAAAAAAGAAATGCAATATTGGCCAATATTATAAGTAAAATGCACTGATATTATTAGAATAACCAATATTATTTATATAGCAATAATAAAAAAACCAATGCACAATTTTGTTTACATTTCAAAACGGCATAGCTAACAATATCACGAAGTTGTGATATTTATATAGATTTTTAGAAAATCTGTACTACGTAGTCATTGTCCTGTAGTCATCCAAACTTATAATTAATTATTGCAATAATCTCATTAGAACCGTTAGAAAAAATATCATCGTCATGCCTTTACTTACACTGCGTTAGATTTTTAGAAAGTCTGTACTACGTAGTCATTGTTCTGCAGTCATCCAAACTTATAATTAATTATTGTAATAATCTCATAAGAAACGTTAAAAAATATCATCGTCATTTGCTTTACTTATACTGCGTTGGACATCAGTTAGAATGGGAAAGTATTCAAATGTGTCGGCAAATGAAAATGAAAAAATTGAAATCGGCAAAAATGAAACGATTTCTGTACTCCTATGTTAATTGCCAAAACCTTCGGCAATTCGACAATGCTATAGACTGGTAAAAAGTGCACGTTATCTTTTCGTGAAATGCGCAAAACTTTATCGTTCTATTATCTGTCCCTCGGCGTTTCAATTTTCGGTCTTAACTTTTATTAAACCAAGCTTTTCAAGTGTTTTGTGGCGATTTTCGTTGAAATTAATCTGTCTATTTGTGTATAATCCAATCAGATGGGTAAGTTTTAAAATAATACCGACGGTTTACAAAGACTTGGTAACATATTTAAATAGGTTTAAATGTGTTTTGTATCGTTATTATACTTTAACGACTTTACATAACGATGCTTAAATTTGTTGATGAAATTTCTTGACGAGGGTTCGTCTCGTTGTTGATGAATAATTTTCGTAAGTTGTGTGCACATACATTTATCATAAAAACTCCCACACTTCACTCCGCTCGTTTGGTCGTGGGATTATATCATATATTATAATTAAGTAGCCTATATAATTATATAGTATAAATATATAACTATAATAATATTATATATAGGCCTATTAATATGCTAACATACAGTCATGTGCAAAAGTATGGAGCCGCCCTCTGAATTTGCGTGAACTCAAAGTTCAAATTCAAATAGAATAAAGAGAACAATTTCAAATATAACAAAGCAAAGTATCATTTTAATCCTCACAGTCTCCTTCACACGATGGTGCTATTTAAAACATAATTAGACACTTTACTTCACTTGTGTTATCTCCTAAAGGACATGACACTCTCACTCAAATAAGTTTAGTATTTAATAATAATAGGAAGCGAGTATAAGTAATTATCATAATTCAATCTCTTGAAGCCATTGTTTCAAAATCTTTGAAGTTTTGCTATTTTTGTGTACATAAGGATATAAAAGTAAGAATTTTTACTATTTTGTGCATTCGTTGTACAATATTTTCATTAGTAACATCCACACTATGAAAACTACCGCAGAACAGCGAGCAACCATTATTTGACTTCATCAAGAAGGAATGTCTATGCGAGAAATTGTCAAAAGAGTTGGTTGTTCAAAGAACAGTGTCTGGTGTCATTCAAAGATTCTACGAGACTGGCAGTACTGAAGATAAACCACACTCTTATCGCCCAAAAAATAGGACTTGTAGAGAAAAGAGAACTCCGGCGCGGATTTCCTTGACAGACCATAAGTCTAGCTGTGAACTAATCAGAGACTGGCAGGACACAAGCAATATCGAAGTGCAACTATCTACCGTTAGAAGACACCTTATTGCTGCCAGGTTGAAGAGCTGTAAAGCAAGAAAGAAGCTAATGGTGACAGAGAAACAATGACACAATCGATTAAAGTGGGCATGCCAGCACAAGACACCATGGCTTCATGGAGTGTGGACCAGCGGAAGGGAGCGATTTTCACTGATGAATCTACCTTTTCTGTTACTAACCACTTTGGTTTGCAGTATGTTAGAAGAAAACCAGGAGAGGCTTTCAAGCCATGGTGTATTACTCCCACGGTAAAGCATGCTGCATTAGTGATGGTTTGGGGCTGTATGGCGGCATCAGGGGTTGGATGGGTCGACTTTGTACTTGGCATGATGAACAGAGACAAATATATCAAAACCGTGCAAAGTAAGGTGTTACCAAGTTCTACGGCGTTGTTTGGTGAAGGTTCTACTGATTGGTGGTTCCAAGATGACAATGCCCTCTGCCAAGAAAGTCAAAAAATAAATGCAACAAGAGAAAGTCGGCGCAGTACCATGGCGAGCTCAGAGCCCAGATTTGAATCCCTTGGAAACTGTGTGGCAGCATATAACAGCTATACTAAACAAGACTTAACACAAGTCTAAAAACGAGCTGATGAAGGGCCTTGTGAGAGCTTGGCACAGCGTAATTGAGCCATCAGAACCTGAAAAGTCGGTTGCATCAATGCCCAACCGCTGTTGTCTTATCACAGAGAACAAAAGCTGACCAATCAAGTACTGAGACTACCAGATTTCAGAAATCACCTCCACTCTCTTATAGAAAATATTTATACAACCAATGGCCTTTTTCAGGGCCACCAGCTTGTTCAAAAAGTTTTTCACATTTGAAAATTATTTAGTAGATTGCATAAATCCAAACACTAAACATTAGAAGACAGCTTGTCGTCTTAATTATTAATTTAGCAAGTTAATAATTAAAATAATCAGATAGAGGACACTCTCAGCATTAAAATGATACTAATATATTTGCTGTAGCTTTATTCTAAGCTGAGTAACAACAGCTTGAAGTTTGAAATTGTAAATACTTTAGAGCGGCTCCATACTTTTGCACATGACTGTATATTATCAACTTAACATAACCATACTAGAAATTGTTTGCTACAATGTACAGAACCAATTCTTTCTAGAGTTGTCATCATACGGAGTCACACCAACTCATATATTATGTTTTTTATAAAACTGTCTATGTTCAGTGAATGATAGTCGAATAAAATTTAAATGCTGATCAGAAGTCTCAGTTACTTTAATTTCTTTAGTAACAATTTTTAATGATTTTTGTTTATTGTACCTACAACGACCATTGCAAACTACCGTATTTTATACACCTTTTATAACATATAAAAACAACGCTTTTCATCTTTTAATTAAACGTGTCAAGTGATCAAAAAACCAAATTTAAAAATTTACATTTTCAGTTAAAATAAAAATAAGAAAACAACTAGATATTGCCATATTTTGCTAGAGTTTTATGTTAGTTATTACACAGTTCCAATATCTTGTCTTTATCACAGTTAGCTTTATCTTAAAACTGCATGAAAAAGCTGTTAAAACTTCTGAAATTCATGTTTTACTACATGTATATTTACACCATGTTAAAACTACTCAAATGTTGTCTCTTAGAGACTAGTTTGGCTCATGTTAAAGGTTGACTTGCAACAAAATTCACATTACAGTTATTTGATATCAAAAGATTCACCATGTCTTACTCTGTTGTGTTGTAGGTGCCAAATATGTGAAAAAGTGATAACAAGCTCTTAAAAGCTCAAAAACGAACAGAAAATCGCAGCCACACGAGACCGCCGTAGTTTAGATTCTCTTTCCAAAACGGCTCAAATGTGACGTAGTTGTGAGAGATGGTTTCTGTTTACACTTTCATGCAACCTTTTTTGTCGAAATATTTTCACAAATATACTACACGCATTCAATAAAACCATGTCTATTTCTTACGCGCCTGTTTTATCGTCATCGTAATGCTGTCACTTAGCGTAAAAATTCGTTTAATTTTTTAGCCTCAGCTTGAAGGAGTACATATCATTGTCTGATAATCATGACGAGCCTGTTGGTCACTTGTGATAATCGAAAAGTGCTGCAAAAATTATTTGCGAAGTATTGGGTCACATGATCAGATTACGACTTGCCGATTAGACCAAACCGAAACAAAACTGTAAAGTAGCTAGCATCTATATTTGATACGGGTCTTCGGTAAAACCCGAAGTGTTTGTCATAAACTAGTGCTACGATAAGTTTTATATTGAGCTTTTTATTGGCCTTTCAATTCACGTGAGAGCATCACGTGACAAGACGATAACCAAATTTCATGGATATGTCATGGAAATAAAGAGATTCCAATCTACGGCGGCTTTTCGTTTTTGAGCTTTTAAGAGCTTTTAATCACATTTCCACATATTTGGCACCTACAACACAACAGAGTAAGACATGGTGAATCTTTTGATACTAAATAACTGTAATGTGAATTTTGTTGCAAGTCAACCTTTAAAGTTGTGTAATAACATTGTCAAAAGACTATCCAGTCAGATTTGTCTGGGCTCAAATTGGAACTCGACCGGCTAGATGTTTATCAGATTAATCAGTTAAGTATTGACTCTGACTTGTTGATGACTTTTGTCTTACAACAATGAATCCAAATTGAACTGAGTCTGAACTTCTGGGCTGCGAAAAATTACAATTGATTCCGGAAAATGTTTTTTGTAAAATAATTGATGAGAATTTAACTGTATAGAGTTGGCAAACATACAAGAATACAAAACAATCAAGCAGCTAGAATGAAACAGAGAAAACATAGAGAATACTGTGAAACATAGAGAAACTATAGGCTACTGCAATCTATAGACAAAAACATCTATAGACAAAAGACATCTATAGACCAAGACAACTATAGACTATTTATTAACCACTACTACCTATAAACCAATGTTTTCCATAGAATCCTGCTACCTATAAACAATTGCTATCTGTAAAACATTGCATTTACAAACCTCTGCTATCTATAGATCAGTGCTATTTATAGATCAACGCTACCTATATATCACTGCTATCCATAGATCAGCGCTATCTATAGATCAACGCTACCTAAAGATCACTGCTATCTATAAATCAATGCTATCTATACAGCGGTGCCATCTATAAACTACTGTTATTTTAGACCATCGCTGTCTACAGAATCCTGCTGTATATACGACAGTGCTATATACGAGATATTTAAATTTGTATACATAAAGTACTAGCTTGTACGAAAAATCTCACATGGTTGCAAGTTAGCATTGATAAGCACCTTGAATTAAGAGACGCCTCAATAATCACCTTTTAGCAACAGAACACATTATAAAGAATATTGAATGCCTCTAGTTCATGCATTTAGCACTTTCTTAGATAGCAGGTGACGGTAGTGCATCTAGACATGCCATAAAAAGGCCAGCTCTTGTCCACCATCCAGCTACTTTACCATTGCTGCAGCAAGGGCAGAAGAAAACGTGTAGCAATGATAACAAACTGAAATGTGGTAACAAGTACCATACAGCAGTTGTGACACCAATTGTGACAACAGCAGTGTCAGCTGATGTCTATGGTGTTGTTCACCAGTAAGAGATATATACTTGACTAGAACATGTATTAGTACGACTGACATGTGGTAACAAGTGCCATACAGCAGTTGTGACACCAATTGTGACAACAGCAGTGTCAGCTGATGTTTATAGTGTTGTTCACCAGCAAGTGATATATACTTGACTAAAACATGTAGCAGTACGACTGACATGTGGTAACAAGTGCCATACAGCAGTTGTGACACCAATTGTGACAACAGCAGTGTCAGCTGATGTCTATGGTGTTGTTCACCAGCAAGAGATATATACTTGACTATAGCATGTAGGAGTACAACTGAACTCAGTGTGATATCAGGAAACTAAACTTTAATTTTAGTGCATTGAGGTGTATTTAAGTGTGTTTTACTGCATAATGTTCATGTTCTAATGAGGAAGTACCCTGCACAAGAAATGAAAAGTCATGGGCTATGTGATCAGGTTTAGCCTGAGCTTATCAGAGGTAGCGGTGATCTTATACTGTTTAGGGACATCCAGATACCAGAACAAGGAAATATGTAATTCATAAAACAGATATTAGATAGCAATTTTTTGATTACATAGTAAAGGCTTCTATCTGCCTAACTAAGGTTCGCATTAGAGCTAAGTAATACTCCATGTAGCCTTAAATAAGCACCAGATGAACAGGAATGCAACAGAATCATATAAATATTCGAATTTGATAGACATCTTTTGGCCTAGCCTGTCTTGACAAATTGTCTTTTTTGCGGAGTTGTCCCCCCGTCGAGCGGGCGAGCAACACAACACATTGTGTTGCTCGCCCGCTTGACGGGGGACGAGCAACACAATGTGTTGTGTTGCTCGCCCGCTTGACGGGGGACAACTCCGCAAAAACAACAGTTTGTCAAGACAGGCTACTTTTGGCCTTTTACAGATGATATTTGTGGTCAGAAGTACAGCTTATAAGAATAGGAGAGAGACAGAGGGCAAAGTGCAAGCATGAAGGACCAAATATACAAACAACATGTACATGTAAATACAATTTGATACAAACCAAATTTAGAGATAAACCAAAACCTTATCATGCAAAGTTCTAAGGTTGATCCCTAAATCAACTAAGTAAAGACTAAATACTTGCAGTAGAAAACCAAATTTGGCATCAGTTACTTGTCTGAAACCAGTCCTATCAGTTACCATATTATGAAACGTAAAACGCTCAAGCCAAGGCCAAAAGTGTAGCAATTTTTGCTTGTAGTTACAGGTATAGGATAACATAGTTCCCCACTTATTATTCAAAAGATACCAGTCATGATAATTAACATAATGTTAGGTGCTCAAGTCCCATAAAGGTTTCAACAATCAGCTCTTCAAACTAAACAAACTAAATATATCTCTGCAGACGGTGCTGGCGGAGCCAATGTAAAGTGTCCAATCCTAAATATCCTAGCATAATTAATCCATATTAACACCTTGCCAATCACCATGGCAACTGGATGAGACAAACTAAGCGCGTCCCAACCAAAGATTAAACTGAAGCGACCACAGAATGTGACTCATTAAGTGAACGAATGAGTCCGCATGCACTTGTGAATATTCCACCATCCCAAGCCTAGCTCAAGAACCATCTAGCTTGTTCACCACAAACTGAACTTCTACTAATAGGGAGCAGGTATCCGATCAAAGTCTCACTATTATACCAATGTTACTGTAATGCTGGACAAAGTTGTCACATGTCAACATCTATCATAACAAATTAAACAAGTAGTTGAAATTAAATGTATAATTATTGAGATATTTAAAAAGATATTCAAAAGGATATTAAAAAATTGTTTGCATTGCGAAGGGAATTGTAAGGTTGAAAATGGGCATGCGCGTTGGGAGCTATCCTACACAAACTAAAATAAATGTTTGTAATTAAAATGAAATATATGCGTAATTTTATTTACTAAATCTAAAACAATATTTTTAAAGAAAATCTTTTTTTCCCATCGAGTGATAAATTCTTGTAAGACAATATTTCTCATCTAAAATGCCCGCTACTAACATATCATTAGTAAATGTGGATGTGTATAAATGAATGCTAGTATTAACCTATAAGCTCTTCTTTGGGACAATATCCATTACATAATAAGCCTTTTAGCAATGAGAATTGCCAGTAATAATATTTATGTCCATATTTATTACACTCAAAAATATTTGACAGCATCAATTACGGTTGCTGGAAATCTGTGTTATCCTCATTGGCGCATTTTACCCTCTGGAGACACATCCAGGTAATACGCAACCATTTTAGTCCAAACGAGCAAAGGTTACCCGCCTCCTGGTTCATCAACCAGAATTTGCCCGAGTACAAAATTAGTATTGAAATAACATCTTGTATATAAGACTTCTTGCAATTATCTTGCCTTATATATTCCCTACCCTCTCCACTACCCCTAAACTCAGGTGAGTTATTCTAATCTGGCTAATGACAAGTGCCTTGGAACTTTCATTCTATATAAGCAGATGCAATAATGTTGCTTTCTCTGCACTAGTGAGTGCCTTTTGTCCTTATGCTTTAATTAATCTCAAGTATTTTATCATTGTTTACTTAAATATTGCTAAAAAAATTAAACACACAAAATACATATAAATAGAAAACTAATCAAGTTACGCACTCTATTTAATTCTCTATTAATTTATACAGCTCCATTCCATGTTGAGCACTGCGGTTTTAGTTCTACTTATGATAAATTGTTATATATATATATATATACATATATATATATATATATATATATATATATATATATACATGTATATAATAACTTCTATAGACTCTCTGGTAGTCTAACAAATTGCCTCCCATGCAGATGCAACTTCCAGGCAGGAGAAGACAACTTTTACACTTGAATGATAAATAGGCAAGCGCACAACATTGGGAATCATAAAAAATAAGAAGCTGTGATTTATCAGTAGTCATTTTATAGACATAACGATAGTGATTAATTTAATTCAGTAGTGATTAATTTAATTCAGTTTTGTATTGGCGGTATATTTATATGCTGAGCATAGAGAGCACCTTCCTACCAGTTGTCAGCAAACTACTGCCACATACCATTCTATGAAGACTAGCCTGTAGCAGCTCTACAGTATTCTTATTTGCCATAACAATTACTGTGAGAATGAAGCAAGACATGTCTAACCGCAGCAATTATCTACCTTTTACCAGGCTCTTCTCTAGCGTATAAGGCTCTGGGTATTGTTTACCGTTAATGTAGACTGTTTTATATGCTGAACATTAGCACCATCCTCTCAATAAGTAACGTATTGCACTTGTATAGTAGATAGCTTTAAATTTCAGCATTGCAAATGTATAGTTCTCAATTTGTTAATTCTTTAGAATTCTAAGACTGTACCGAATTAAACTTGGTTTTTCATAATATTCAATCGAAGACTTAGGGACACAATCATACAACTACACAGCATATACAACTATCTGAATTATTAAATTATTATTTTTGACTTGACGGTAACAGAGTCACCTATGAATGAAATCTCCACGGTCCACTCCAAAGAGGTTTGTTTGGAATGGGTTTAAAATTACGGGTACCATTAGAATCTTCAGTTTCATTAGTCAATGCACCAACTATGACCTCTGTTAAATAGTTAAGTAAACTAATAAACAAAACTCACAACAATCAGCATTGTTACTATTAAATTCGCATTTCTTATAACGCAAATTTGAGCTGATTGCTAATGCTCCGCTATCATTTGTTTCATAAAAGCGTCAAATATTTGAACAAGACAGCAAGTGACTACAGCATTTTAAACAGTAAAACTTTGGCATCTGATAGGCATATATATAGTTGCGAATATCTGATTGCCTCGTTATGTTTCATTTGATTGAGACATGACGTATATTTCACATCAAATACATTAAGATTCACCTTCCTGTATAGGTCTTATTTAAAAACATTTTGCTTCAAAATTATATATTATTTTAATTGTTCTCAACCATTATCCTTAAAAAAACTTGATAATGTAAGCTTTAAATTTAATAAAAGAAATCCTGAACAGCTTTTTATAATAGATATACTACTAAGGTTAGCCTCCTATGTGAATAAACTAGCACTAGTACAAGTTAGTGGCACTTTTGCAAGTAAGAAACAACTCAGAATTTTTAACAGCGGCAAGCTATGGTATAGTAATATTGTTCCACTATAACATGGATTAAATTCCATTAACCCTGATTGGAATGGCAATTTTTTAAATTCCATTAAAGAATATATCACTGACAAGCAGCCAATTGCGAAAAATTAACAAACGAAGCTGTTAAGCATTTCTAGTGGATGCAAACACAATAGTGTTCACAGATATCTTCATTTGCATCAACCTCACAGATTTGCTAGTAAATTCACTTGCTTTTCTTACAGTTTTACGTACTTTATACTTTTTTAAGACTTGATTTCAAAAGCCTCTGCTGGACATGGCAACAGCAGCATTTTTATATTCTTAAAATACAAAACAAACTTACATAAACGAAGTGATGGAAAAACTGTACGTCATATATGGATTACATGACGTAAAAAATACATGTGCACGCTTTATGCACGTCCAATGATGAGTACTTATCAGAGCAGCATTTGAGAGCAGCATTTGAGTGCACATTAAACCCCTTCCCATGCTGACTTAATTTTGTCTTTACATAATTTGTAGGCATTTATACAAAAATTCATAACACTATATAAGGAGGTAGCCATCTATCAAAAAATTACTCTTTCATTAAGATTTTAAGGAGCTTTCATGTTGCTTTAAAAATATTTTTTTCCGAACCATTAGAAGAAATCCAGAAGAAGAAATCAGAGAGTAGCTTTACTGATGAAGATTCTATCACATGAAAGTAAGCATAATGTGCTAGCCTCTGCTTATGATGAGCTTACTACTGACAGAAAGGATACTGCCATAATCACACGTGCTGCTGCCCGGGGTGAACCAACATCAATATATGCCGTGACTCGCCTCTTTCATAACAGTTTCTTACCCAAAACCATTAGAGACTTAAGACTTAAATCTCAGACTGAAACATAACTCAGCCTAATGCTGGAATCTAGGTAAACCATAGTATTAACCAAATTTTTACTTCTGAGGCACTTTTTCCAGGCCCCTGGGGCTAATTACAAGTGTACTATTACTACCGAGTAAGTATCGAGTAAGTATTAGTGATATTGGTAACGCTATTTGAGTACAAATTCAATTTTTATTTTATTCAACTTATTTCATTGTGAGCTAATGTTAATGCAATTTATAGCTCAACTTATTTAAAATAGTTGAGCTTCGTCTGCAATTGCCCCTCATTCATTATTGAAACACACTGCAAGCAAAGGTTTAGTTTAATGTCAACCTTATTGTGAAATTAACTATTAAGTAAACAACGTAATTTAGCATGTGAGGGTAACAACACATAAACCTGTGGTTATATGAAAAAAAAACAGTTCATTAGTCTTTGTGGCACTATCATGAAAATTTTGTACACATTTCCTTCTTTCAATAGTAGCTTATTTGTAGTTGGTAATGAGAATGCTCCCGGTTTTAAATGTTCATATTATTTATCAAAGCATCATATCATCGACCCAAATTGTAGTCTCTTACTTACTAATATCAAACAAAAAAATTGTAGCTTGGTTTCCAAATTATTATAACCAAAACTGCACTGAATAACAGCTTAGATTGATAAACCAATGTTCAAAAGTTATTCCTACAACAGCATACCGTTTGCGTTAATACCTTGACCTCTGAAAAATAGCGCCGAATTATTACTCCTTTTTGGGCGCTCCGAATTAATGTTTTACCAAGCGCTAAGTTATGAGTAGCAGAAGAATCTTGACATTTTGTAAATGATAGGGGATAAAGCTTACCCACCCTGAAACGTTGATTCCGGCTACGGAGCCATGACAACTGAACCAAATAGGAAACCTTGAAAAGCCGAGGGATGACGGCTAGTTGTAAAAACTATCTAAATTAGACGGGCAGAACTTCTCCTGAGACGAAGTTATTTTTATATAGTAGATTATTTATATCTTAAAACTTAAACATATACAGAAGCTTTAAGAAAATATGGCGTCGAATTATTTGGGACCAGAAATACCTCGACCGTTTTCTCTGATATCAGAAGAGTACCAACAGCAACTCGCTATACCAAACTATCCGGAAGAAGACCAGTACAGATTTGGCCAAGCTTATGAAGAGGCTATGTTTAGCCTCATACACACTCACTTAGAGCTTGGTACAACAGACCGGTTTTGTTACATCGGGGAAGAAAAAGGCTCCTTTTCTCCGCTGGTAGAAAGAAAATTTTGTTTAGTAAACCCTGTAACTACCATATTGCCAAATATTCAAAAAGGTGGAAGTACTCAATCAGCTGTTACTACTAGCACCAGAGTTGATGACTATTTTAGAAATGCATCAAGCGAATGCTCAAGTTTAAAGAAAAATCTATTCGATAGAATTTTGATCAAAGACTGCATTCAGGATCTAACAAGCAATATGTACAGTTTATTTTCTCAGCTAAAACTTTGTTTACATGGAGAAGGAAAGCTGCTTATCATCCATAGGCCTGGTATGTTAAATACACTACCTCTTCCAAAGAAAATGGTAAAAGAATTTGAAAGCAAGGACGTCGATATAGGACCCATACTGAATGCCCTTCAAGACGCTGGTTTTGATGTGAAATGGGACATAGAAATCTGTCCGATAATAATGCCTAAAGTAAAGTGGCTGTCCATGCTTCAAGAAAAGCATCCGGCTGATTTGGAGAGCTCTGATGATGCAGTTATTCGAAATGCCATAAGGGAGCTAACAGAGGGTATGTTCAAGTATGAAGGAGACATTGTACAGTTTACTGACCGGCTCCTATTCATCTCTGCGTCTCCCGGTTTACGGGGACGAGCCCCAATGCTGACACGCTATGGAAGTTCAGGCTACAAACCACCTCCTGTTGTAGCGGATGAAGACCTAACATACAATATGCCTGTGACTCGCGACATTCAGGGTATTCTTGACAATAAAGCTCGTAAACCTAAGGCTAACATTGGTCGATCGAAGGCTGTCTGGAACTAACTACTCTATAACACTGTCATCAAGTTTCTTATTTGAAGTCATTTACATATTTGAATACAATATATTTTATATACATGTATGCAATCTTATTTATTTATGAGTTTTACTCTAGTTTTTCTGTGGTGCACAAGTTTATATACCGTAATACTCATGCTATGGTTTGCAATAAAAGATTGTAAAAGAAGCTAATGTAAATTTCTTTTGTCCAAAAATATGAATGAGCAACTGCCTTGCAATTTCTAGCACTTTTAGGAAACCACTATAAGCTGATAAATTAGAAAAATATCTTTGTATTGTTTATAAACATACTTCATTGGTGTCCAACTACGGACTGTTGTTCAAGAGTAAATAAAAGTAACAACAAATCACAACAACAAACCGAGAGATACAGTCAAGGTAAGTACTCCTCATAAATTATGAATAGGAAAATATTTTTGCACAAGCACCCAAACCTACATAGACTATAACAAATAGGAAAAGTTGTATTAAAATAATTTGTGAAACGATGCATAATTATTACATGAAAATACATTTATGAGAAATGCTAACATCTGATAGTCAGGTGATCAGTGCCTTAGGCGTAGATCAGTAGCGAACTCATGAAATGTGCTGGATGGTTGGTGGTCCTAAAATATTAATAAAAATCAATAATATTCAATAGTTATTACTTATCAAGTATTGATGTGCTTTGTGGGCAATCGGTGACCTGCGGTGAAACAAGCTACCAGAGTTAAACTAAATCAATACTAACAGCATGCAATCGTTAGAGAGGAAATGATGTCAAAAGAATGTAACAATGTTCGCTCTACAAAGGAAGCTCTCGACTCTTAACTAAAAATCTCATTTTGAATGCTTAGTTTATTTTTTAGCTAGAAAGCAGGCAGCACCGATAAGATCAAGCACAGCTGATAAACAATGAAATAACAAATTGGTTCAAGACATCTGCAGGTAAATCCTTCAATTTAGCCAGTTTTCTCTAATCTATTGAAAACGACCAAACATTTAGACCCGACTTCAACCTTGCAACTTACAAATTTAGCCAATTTTTATTATGATGAGCCCACAAAAGACAAGACTAATGTTTGATTTTTTAGTGTCAAAGCAATAACAATTGAGCTTGTTCATGATTTGTATCTTCTTGTGTTCCACATACACTGACAGCAGCTGCTAAAAGTCAGCCTACCTTTATGCAGAGACGCTTAAAGGTTTCATAGGAGATTAGCTCTGATTGAGAAGACTCTTCAGTCTATAACCAAAAGAACATACTCATGGTATACGATTTATCATAACACATGGACCCGATACCTCGGGCTACATGTACTATATACATGTAAATATAGGTTATATTTAAATAATAAATATAATATAATAAATATATATAACACATCATAAATATATATTATATTTATGATATATTATATAAATACAATACATTGGGCTACATCATAATGAAAATGACGATTTGCATAAAAGATGATAAAAAATCTCATTCAGATGAAGCTTACTTGCAGCTCATACCTCAATGGGGTGAAAACCAGACAAAAGACTTATGCTGTAACAAAAATATAATTGGAGCAATAAAATACAATACAGCACACAGAGATTCTTTAGTTACTTCGAAACAAATTAACTTCAAGAGTTGTGTTACCCTTTTACATAGTGAGGGGCTAAATCTAATACATATATAGATTACTTGATTTCAAGCTTACACAGTGGCTAGTTGAACTTGAGTTTTGTAAGGAGGCTATTAGAAGCAGCCCAATTAAACAGCTTTACAACCCTAAAAATGATAGTTAGGAGTTTTCTCCTCTGTTACTAACATCAGACTAAAAATATCACTACAGGTTAATATAACGGCTACATGTGACTTTACCTACTAAAGGTGATTTTGACTACAATAGGTGAGTTTACCAACGACATGAATATATCCACTACGAGCGTTTTACCCATTTTAGATGATTATAAACAGTACAGCCGATTATGTCACATTTTCAATGATTTATTGGAAGTGCAGCAATCACTGCGGCAAACATTGCAGCAAGCACTGCAGCAAACACTGCAGCAAACACTGCTGCCAATACAGTTACACTCCTAGAGGCCAGTATAAACATTAGAGGTGACTATAATCACAACAGATTAGAATGTCTACTAGAAGCAGGAAGCTAGTATACTTACTGAAAAAGTTTGGACACGCTGTAGCAAATAGACATACCTATGATTAATGACTATAAGCCAAGAAAAGGTGATACTAAAAGTAGCAGGTCTGTATACCCATTACAAATGTGCATAATCACTACATAAAAGGGTATCTACACCTGTCCAGACTATTACTGTTACTGGAGCTCATGTACTTAGCGAGCAAGTACATACCGAGCAAAGGCATCTATACGAAAGCGAGTCAATGTGAATACACCGAAATGGTCAGTGTTCTGTTTAAACTTTTGGATAAAAATAATGCTACTGTGAAGGATAATGTGTTTTTTACAGGCGAGATTACCATCAACAAATGACTACAACATTTTAAAAAGTTCCTAAAAGCGCCAATTTTTGAGCACTGATAGCAAATGACTACAGCAATTTACGGTAATCAGGAAACCTTCTGCATCTAAAATGCATATACAGTAGCTCCAAATATCTTATTGTCTCATTATGTTTCATTTGATGGAAACATGACATATATTACACATCAATTACTTTAAAATTCATTATTTGAAAACTTTTTTTGCTTCAAAAATTATTTATTATTTTGGTAATCCTCAACCATTTTCATCGAGCCAGCTTGATAATGTACACTTTAAATTTAATAAACGAAATCCTGAACAGCTTTTTATAATAGATATACTACTAGGGTTAACCACCTATGATGATAAACTAGCATTCAGGCCGTTTTTATACACTCCTGTAGCTAGCGGAAGTTGGTGGCACTTCCGCAAGTAAGAAGCAACTCAAAATCGCTAACAGCGGCAAGATTCGGTATAATAATATTGTTCCACTATAACATGAATTGAATTGCGCTAACCCTGATTGGAATGGGACAAGCAAGAATAGATATGAACCAAAGCAATCAAATGGTCTATAAAAAGCCTTTTCAGTGTCAAATGAAGTCGGCTATTGGCTACGAGCAACTATTTTCTCACCTGTTCAATAATATCATTCACATGTTTTTCTACTGTGAACTTGTCTATAGGGGGAACTGTCTTGGCACCCATCATGTCATATATAGCAGTGATCATGGTCGCCAACTCTGTCCTTGACACAAACCCGTCTCTGTTCTGATCGTAAAGGTTAAATACCCATTGTAGCTTGTCCTCGAGAGATCCATATATCAGATCTGATAGGCTGTGTAGAAACTCCTGTATAAACAAGAACTGCACTTGAGTCTGAAACCAGCTCTTGAATAAAATCGTAGGTACATGGAAATACAAATTACATACATAAATACAATAGAGAAATTTAAGCAAGCTATATTTTAAAATCCTTATAAGTTTTAAATGATTTGTGATCAAGATTTTAAAATAGCTAATAAAATTAACAGTGAAAAACAGCTTTCTTTAAAATTGTTAACAAGTTGTGTAAATTCGCAGTGTCATTTTGGAAAATTATATTTTTCAAGCTACAGTCCGTGTTTACTGTAGTTTTGACTAGGTAGCAATAAATCTACTATAATTATAGGGAACAATATTTTCCAATAAGTATTAATACTAATTTGGAGTTGTCTTTTCATGTTGAATAATGAAAGTGAATAAATGCAAAGTAACATTCTGCATCTTCTGTACCCTATACGATCTATTTGTTGTATATCTTTAAAGCGGTACAAACATAAAGAGATGAATCATAAACTATCCACCAAGTAGAGTACTAACTGATGACTAACATTTAACTTAAACCTCCATATGAAACAGTAAAAATGCTCAAAGAACCTGTTTAACACCTCCACATGTCATCACATACATACAAACATATTCCACTCAAAAATGGAAACTTGACTAAATAAAGTGATTAATTACAACCTAAATGGTATGACAAAGTTACTAAATCCAACAGTACTTGAAAGGTAGCATATCGCAATTTTATTGCAGAGAATTGCAGAAAAAATGAAAGACACTGTTAGGCAAAAATTAAACAGTATAGAAGCAAATAGATATAATACGGTTTCCTTGAAGCTACTTCCTGCTCTAACCTACCAAGTGCGTGTATATTAGTCTCAATCAGAGTATCCTGTGGTAACCATGTTTTCACTTCATATTCGCCAAGTATTAAAGCAATTAACTTGATGGATTCATACGATTGACTCGCTCAGCATGACCTATGGGCTTCCTATGATGGCAAATCACAAGCTAAACAAACTCAAGCCGTGAGATTGGTTAGTTCCAAACCTACCTCAAAGGTGATGCAGCCATGATTGTCTTTATCGAGAGTCTTAAACACATAGTGTGAGTAGGCAGACGAATCTAAAAGGCAGCAATTAGAAACATAGACAGTCAAACAGTACTTTGTTTATCCCAAGACTTATTATTATATTATTATTATTATTGTTCATCCTGTAATTTTTATTAATAAATTCCACTTCGTCTGTCTGTTAGTCTGTGTAAACACTCTGCACTTCTACATTGTTTAACCAATTTTCTCCGAACTTCACACACCTTTTCACCTTTTGCCAGGTCGCTAAAATATTTAATTTTAAAACTCTGTCTGGTGCCTGAGGACCGGCCTTTTAAATACCCACCTGATTTGAAGCTCAAGAATGATTTAAAGACAATTGCGTTCAATTAATGCATTGTTCTCATGAAAGCAGTGAGGCCATTTGTACTAAAAATCTACAAGCGTACTGCGGGCCATCTAATTAAAGATGAAAGGAATCTCTAGAAATGTTGAGTTTAATGCTAGTTTACAATGAAACGATGCTCTACAATCAGCAATTGGATGCGCACCAAAGTTGGCGAGAAGAAAATACTAACATTAAAGCAACCATTTTGTCTCTAACCTTGCTTGATGAATCTAGCTGAATAAAGCTGAAGCATTTACCTCAAAGAGAGGACTGCTTAATGTAAAAACCTTCACAACTACAAACTGCCTTCTCTCTTATAGTAAGCGGGTTAATATTGGAAAAGGGTTCACTAACGAACAAGAGAGTTTGTGCAAATAAATAGCATAATTGGCGTGATTGCTAAGGAGCTATTGTGGCGGTTTGGCATTTATCTGACATAATACAAGACAAAAGAGAACTAGCAGCATTCATTAGCCCTTGCAGTTAAGTCATCTGACCGTTATCGATTCGTATCGGTATGGTTTCGACTTATTGAGCGACTTCAGTCTTTCGGATAATTGCAAGAAATATTGCTAAAATCTGAATAGCAGCAGTTGTTTGCCGATAATCTAAGAGGTGAAAACCTTTATATTAAGATGTATTAGCAAGAAGCAGTTGATCAAGTCATGCTGAAAGTTCATACGGAAGGCACAAAAGAAATGCAAGGCATAGCGGAGGTCTAGATCATGCTAGAATAGTTGAAATGCCAGAGAGATCAAGTAATCTCCTACAAGGGATAGAAACCAATATCGACTGCTGCCAGATTATGTAAACTATCAGCAGTCTTGTTTCCCCCAAGCCATTGCGCGCAGCCTACGGCTTCGTACAAGATATGCGAGGATTATAAATTAAGCAGACAGCACAGACTTGCTTCTGTTACTTCCACTGTTTTGTGGTCGGGTGCCTTGTGCAGTTGTTGAGATTCAAAAAGTTGAGAGCACATGATCTTTTGCACAATTTTTTCATTGTCGCTCATAAAATATTGATCGATTTGCAGGCAATTTACCGGAGGACATTTTTTGGTGAAATCAATGAATATCATTGACAGTAGCATGTGTGAAAGCTTGAATAAGTTAAATCAAGTAAATGGTTAAATTTAATACCTCATAAAAATTATTCTTGGCATGGTTATGTAGTTATAACGGACCTATGACTAGGAGCAGACAATCACTGACATAGATGTATTCAAAACCGACTTACTTTAATCGATGGAGACATTAAATGCATGTTATGACTTCATATCACTTTAGAAGAAAGTTTGACTAGCACAACGACTAATATATGTGAGTATGTGAATATATTTTTTCACTAATTATCTACGAAAGTTTTGTAAAGCAATGTACTTGGAATTGTACTCTAATCCAGTGGTTGTTAACCCGTGACCAATCCAACTTTTGAACACTGGTCAGGTATTTCTAGAGGTTTAGCAGAAGTAACACATTTTAATTTCTTTAGTTATATCATATAATGTAAGTCCTATATTCATTGGAGCGTTGGGTGCAATAACACCTGCACATCAAACTTGGCTTGCCCAAATCGTGCAACATCAGCACAAGTGAATTGCAAAAAAGGATGATATTGGGAATAGCTAAGATCTTCAGGTGAGTTCTCAAACTCCCAGGCGTCTGGTAAAATACCCGAGTTTGAGTAGACATAACCACCCATTTGAATTAACTGAAATAAGAGAACAAGTTTTCATCTATTTTCAACTAGTCTCAATGGGTGTTCTTACAACACTTGCACGGTTCAGTATTTCCAACTAGTCTCAATGGGTGTTTCTACAACACTTGCACGGTTCAGTATTTCCAACAAGGCTAGAGCTAAAACCCACTGTTCTAAACTAAAAATATATAAATGTAAAATCAAATATATATATGTAAATCATAGCTGATATAGAAAACACAGTAACCATCATGACCTAAATTTGTAAGTTTAAGTAGGGTAACGCAACTGGGTAACTAAGATCGTATGCTTGATTCACTAAAAGCTCAGCAGTATTAATAGTCTGACAGCAGCGGATAAGATTATGTATTACCGGCAGCTGCAGCAGGGGAAAAAATAGCATGACAAAAGGTATCTCAAAGGTAGACTCAAAGGTATAAACCTGTATTCTCCACAGATTTTTGCAAATATGTCAAGCAAGGTACGCTTTGATTTCCTACCTCCTTGAGGAAAGAATTGTCCATAGACATGCTTGAATGTGTCTTCATTCACAATCCCTGTGGGACATTCCTGCAAAATAGAAGAAAAAAACATACAACATATACCCGACAGTTAAACATCAATTGGCGCAACTCCCAAGACACTGTAAGTACAATGAAAAGAAAAATTTAGTACAACACACAATATCAAAGTAAGGTAACAAAGCGGGTGATTGCATTTGCTGTTTCAAAAAATCATACAAAAAAGCTTATTCAACCTGCAAGATTAGCAAAGATTTATCTGCTGGATTCAGCGCAGTTGTTACCAGGCACTCGTAACTAAGGCTATTGTGATAAGACAAGTAATACATAGCGAAGCAATTCTAACAGCATTGAACAAATTTAAAATTAATCATGTAACTCTGAAACAGCTATAACCTTGTCTGCTGAACAAACACAAAGCACTTGTAAGGACGTGTCATCTAGAGCTATCACACATCTCTGAAAATGAACCTAAACTGCTGACTTACCTGTTTGAACCCCCTGTACATTATTTGTATCTCTCTTTTGGTAAATTTGGTGTTTCTACAAAGGCTCTCTAGACTCTCAGGCTTGTACCTGGTGATGGTGATATGATCCAAAATTCCAGCCTCGGCGTCCACTGTAATAAAACAAAGACATCCACTGTAACGAAACAACATTCATTAAACTAGGAGTGGCCCGCTGAGTTCTAAGAGCTTAGTAACTCAAATGAACAAGAAATTACAGTTTTGAAAGGAAATTACATGTATACCTTATTGCATAAAATAAATATAAATTTGTCACCAAATATTGGTTTATTTTTAATCCTCAAGCGTGTTGGGAAGCTGGCAGTTAGCAGCTCACATCAAACATCAATATGTCGATGTTATAACAAACTCAATTGAGACTTCAAGGTCACCAGCATCCATGTATAGTAAAATATAACGCTGTTGTGCGACGTGGTATACATTATTAGAACTCTTTTCAATTCTGTTAATATCACTAGTATTTTTTATTTCTATTTGAGCTGTATATTATTTTATTAGCAATAATTTTATCTCAAACAGTAATGTTTTTCAAGTTATACCATGCAAGAATCACAAAACAAAACAGATAAAGCAAAATAAGACTGTTTTTCTTTATAAAAAAATATTGAATTGTGGTCCTTGACTATTCAAAAGTGAGGCATTACAGCACAAAGTAAAGAGAGCATTACTCAACAATTGCTAAAAACAGCCGCGAAAAACTTCGTTAGAAACGGTCAGCAAAATGTTAACCTTGACTCACTAAAAATTTATTAGCTTAAGTTATCTGACCCTACAAATAAAAAATGACTAAGTCGCTCACTTTCGTTTCAAACGCATCCTGGTGTGAACGAAAAAAATCAGGCTGTCAACTCCCACAAAATTGCTCAGATAACGGCCACAAAACTCTGTTTGCAAATCGGCTAATGTAAATGCAGCTTTACAATCTCTAATGCTAAACTTAGACTTAATGACTGCTGAATTAGCTAAGGTTATAGATAGTCAATAAATATTGCACCGGCTCTTCTAGCTTCTGACAATAGTCGATCAACCTAGCTTCTGACAATAGTCGATCAACGATATGAGCTCAGATCGGTAATCAATTGTAACGGATGTATAAGGAGAGATGTGAAGAGGAGCTGGATGGGTTTGTCATAAATGCTCAAGCAACTATTGAAATCTTACAGAGTCTAACAGGTCATTCGTCGATCAATTATAATGCTATCATTATTATAAATGATTGCAAGTGTAAGCAATAAACAAAATGAGAAGTAAATATTAAAAAAAACAGCGATTGTCTAAACATATTGAAACACACCAGTATTTCAACTTAATAAAAAATTGTAACATAATTCCAAATAGTTATCGACAAATAACTATCTGGAATTATGCCAATTTCATTAAAAACTTTCACTAAAAATTTTCACAATCTGGAATATCTCACACCCTCTAACTCAGTCATTACATATATAGTCTCACTCTGAACACTTCTATATACAGTAGGTATTTGATGAGAGCTGAGACGAGTCTATAAAACCACCCAATAACTACTTCGCCTATACGTATAGCCGTACCAGAAACCTTATTTAGAGCAACACTTAGTTTTACATAGATAGGGTGAGAAGCGTATTTATTGAATAATTTTAGCCAATTTACTGTCTGGCGAGAGTCATCATTTTAATGAAAGAAGATGATGTGTGAGATATTAAAAAAAGCTATTTAAAAATGAGCAATCGTAGCTTGTGAGATATATTTATAACTTTTTATCGGCATTGGTTATCATCAAGAAAATGATGTTGTTCATTACATGCCAAAAGAAAGACAAAAGGATGAGAAGACAGGAATCAGGAATTATTGAGTGAGTTTAAAGGATGTGTTTTATAAGTTGGTAATCTAATAGTATTGTGATTTGTGTAGTTGTAGTAACAGAAAGTCCATAAAGTGATAGCAGATAATGTGATAATAGACTTCAATAGCTAATACAAAGTTATAACAGCACATCTAAATATTTTTATGAATCAGATCACTCATCTATTCCTATAGCATCCTTATATATAATATCCTTATTATATTTTGTTAGAAAGATTAAGAGTAAGCTCTAAAACAGTATAAGAATATTCAGATTCTAACAAAGTTCTAAACTGCGCTAACATGCACGGTTCTCTACAACTTCGATGACGGCATCAATGAAAAATATTCGACGTTTTATGATTGTAATAATGCATTTTTTTAAATTTTCCATCCAGTAACTGAAATAAGTCAAGCAAGTATTTACTTGTAATTACTTTCTGGTAATCCAAATGCTCCATCGATGTACTCAACTCTTCATCTCACCATAGATATTTAGTTGTAAATTCACACAATTTAGTTAAAAATGCCAGATAAAAAGCAATTGTTTCCAAGCTTAAATTGGAAAAAAGAATTATATAAAATTGTTGCTAAGAAATGAAAACTGAACAGATAATGCAAAACAACAGTGAGTCACAATATGCCTTGAGACTGCATGATACTTTAACAACACTTGATAACAAAAGTGAATATTATAAAACAGCTGACCCACCTTTCCGTTTTTGTTTTTTCCGCTTTTTTGCCAGATCTTTAGCATTTTTTTGACCCATACCCTTAATGGTAAGCAAAGCCATAACCGCTGCTTCTCCTTGCTCCATGTTAAGAGCTTGATAAATTTACTCGAGAACGGTGTCAGCAAAAATGCTCGATTCGACGGCTTCGTACTCGACAGCGTAAACTGTCACCCCTCAGCTCGGCAAAAGTCAACTCCCAACACGAGTTCACTGATCAATCGTGAGGCAGTAATTAATATCGTGTACACAGTTTGATAGGTCAGTTTGTCTAACGCTATTACAACACTATAGCCGTGTGTATAAATTGATAAATAGCCTAACAATAAAATGTGAACAGAACTGCACAAGTTTGTTATTCTAAGATAACTGACGGCAGCGATGCCAGAGCGTATACATAAGTTATAGAAGCCTCTGCACACTCTACATGTACAGACCCACTAATTAGCCAATTCTAATTAATGCACCAAAAATCATAACATAATTTTTTATCCACTGCTTAATAATAAATAAGGTTTATGATTGCAGGTAATCACGCAGGTAATCACTCAGGAAACTGCAATTACAATCATATACAGAGAGTAAAGCGGAGCTCTTGAAACTCATTTCACCCTTGCGAGTTCTAGTGCATGGCATTGTTAAAGAGCTCCAAGCGCTATTACTGAATATGAAAAAGGAAATGGCCTACTCTGTATATCCAATATAAAAGACAATAAGATACTCTTAGAACAAGCCTTAAAGCCATGTACGATAGCCAAAAAGAATGTACGCAAAGGTTCCAAATGACACATCGGACAGCCTTTCAACCACCCACATGCAATGATTAGATTCAGCGGCTGACGTAAATGCTGAACACTTTATTGTCTACCTCAACGTAAACATACAAGCTGTTTGCACTGAAAAAAATAGATTTTGCAAACAAATGCAATATCCAATTAACTCTGGATGGCAAAGACAACTCCTATAAAATCCTTCACAAACAAATAAACCACAGAGTTTAACTTACCTTTGCTGGCCTGTCGGAGAATCGAAAGCTGGGGAGGTTTGGGCTCAGCTTTTTTCGAGTCGATGAGCGGTGCTGACATATTTGCAGCAGTTAACAGCTGACGCACTACAAACCCAAGTGACTGTGAGCATGTATTGACGATATCACAAACGTGATACGGCTAAGCTTTCTCATTATAACGCAAAAGATCGTCTAGCACTCGACTCTTTCACAAAGTTTTAATGTAACCTTTTGTCTTGCCACTTTTTGTATTCACGCCGTAGTATGACAATATTTACAGATTCTAAGACCGCATTCATAGTCTGTACATAATAGCCTTTCTCCTACCAGTGAGCGGGCAAGGCTCTCACCGAGACATTTCTATAGGCCACACTGTTTGGCGATTAAGCCGTGAAGTAACCCAGTAATACATTCATTTAAGCAAACTTAATGACCACATTCAAAGGTGCTACTATTAACCGCTGATTAACTAATTCATACACTGCTGCTGGCTACTTGTTACTACTGTAGCAAAAGTGCTGCTGAAAGTTTTTCCATAAACATGACAAGAGTATGAACTATGGCCATGTCCTATGTTGACCTTTATGTGACCTTTATCTATACAAACTGATATGTATGCTTGATGAGTCTTATCTATTATTAGGAATAATTGACAGAATACTATTACGCCTGCCTTGCAACATCGGCTTAGCATTTGGCTAATAAGTTTGCAAGCGAATGAACACAATTTCGATGCCTTGTATTAATGTATCACTTTACATTGTTATTACAGATTGTCATGTGAAAGTATATTTTATCGGTGCACCATTTCTTCCTCGTAAAAAATGTGAAAACTTACCTATTACTGTTTGCAATTGTAATATAAGAAACCAAGCATCGCTCAGCCCATGATACCCAACAATGAACTTGATGAACATTGCACTGATTTAGCTAAACAACGACATTATGCGCCTGTTACCCGCACCATCACCCAATTAGGCTTAACACTAGCCTAATGCCTTAAACCTGTCATCGCTTCTAGCAAATCTGACCAAATAGTTGCCGGCGGAAACTTGATAGATGCAACAATTACATGTAGCTATTCGATTCTGGCAAAAAACAAAAGTGTGCTGCAATGTAGCTTATAGTGGTGTTTGTATGGGCTTTGTTATAGAACTATTTACACTTACAGTACTCAGGTTGGAGTTCACCATAGGCCTAGTGAACTCACGTCACTTTAATTTAGTATGGCAGTTATATGAACTAAAACCCTGTGTTCTCAAAAAACCAATTGAAATCATGCAATGCTAGCTAAATTATTTTCTTACAACATGATATATCTTTTGAATGTTTCTATATATGACTTCTCTCTCTCTTTCTCTAAGTACCATGTGATGTGAGGACATAGGTGACCTTGGTTTACCCCCCTTTCTATAACCATGACTTTTCTTGGCTTGCTTCAACAGTGGTTTGCCATTGCCTTCTGTTGGGTGTTTTCAGTGTGACACCATCTCTAGCTAGCTGGCCGTTGGCTCGCAGAGGAGCTCCTTTGCCCTTTATCAGGTTGTTTTCAGTCTTGCAGGTTGCTCCCACCTTTCTCATACCTTCTGGAGCGCAGATGGAGGAGTTGGTTAAGTCGGCGACAACCCAACTTGGCACAGGAGCAATTGCGGTTGGATGCCCGTCCTAACACCACTAATGGTTATGTGACTCAAACCACTCACCTATTGATCATAAGCCAGCGCCCTAACCCACTGAACCACAGTTGCTCCTTATATATGATTTGCTTTTTACCTCATTTTATTTATGTGACAACATCACTTACAAATGTTCCAAGAATAGGTAATTGGATAAGTTTTTTGAAGTTGTTCTACCATGCAAAAAGAAAGGATAACTCTAACATATGAACTATCGCAGGAGCTTGCAATATCACAAGCGCGAAGAAAAAACCATTTAATGAGCTATTAGTATGAGTAGCATTACCTTAATGTTTTACAAACCAATAGCAGTATTACTTTATTTATACAAATCATCATATCAGATGGAATGAACACAGAGACAGACTATTTATTACGTAAAAGATAATCCTACCAGACAAACAACGCAGGTGGATTTTAGTTTTTTATAACAGAACATAAAAATTGGTTTTTACGCAGAGCATTTTTAATTAACCATTTCTAAAAATCACTCCTGAAAATGGGTGAGACAACTTCAAAAACTTCAAACTGGCTAATATTGTACACTAAGTGTTTACTTGCTTCACTGGATATTTAGCACTCAATACAAATAATACCATTCCTTCACATTTATAAATGTTACATATACCGTAAAATCTCTAATTGAATGCCATGACACTATTTTTCAACCCTTTTTCTATAGTGGCAGTCAATTGTAGCCGGCGTTTAAATAGAGGCTGCCATTGTATTCTTTAAACGACTCGTCAGAATTTTGGAAAATAATTTTAGCCCTTTTCCAGCCGAAGCAAACATCGCTTATAGTTTGTCCTCTTTTTCCGGTGGAGCGATATTAAACTTTTTGTTGCCATAATTCTGCTAACTTTACCTCCAACTTGTCAAAGACCCCTTGATCAATATGCATTGAGAAACTGAAAAATATCTCTACCGGTTGATATCCATTGCTTGCTATGACTCTGCAATGGTATTATAGCCATTGTCCTGCTTTGCAATTGGTTAGAACTTTCAATTTTTATTTAACTCTAAATTTGTAAACATAGTTTTATTGTATATCTATATTTAACAATGTTGCATAAAAGCTCAGTGCACTCACTGATATGTTGGCTACAATTTGCAGTCAAAACTAGCTTTTTATGTGCAATAGACGAGGAGTTACGAGCCTCAATCAAGTGTAAAATTAGATTACCGCAAAGATGCTGTCAAGCAATATGCTATTAATCTACAAATTTACAAATTATATAATCTTACATAATTATATAATATTTACAAATCTATCAAATGCTACAAATACATATTCATGAGCAAGTGACATAAACGAACAATACTTACATTACACGTAGAAACAAGAATTAACGTTTTTAAAACTAAAATATTTGCATTGTTTGCTAAGATAAGTGCGTTCTGATTGTTGCTTTTGATGGAACAAGCATCTTCTGTTTGTCCAATACCTTCCAAAATGTCATCTGACCTCAAATCTTCCCTGCACTGCTAAACTAGTTGATATTAGTGTCCAAGCAATTTTTGGCAGAGCAAAATTTTTCCGCATTGCATTTAGCATAAATGCAATATGTAAAAGGTTTGCTTGCTAAATGTATCCTCTGGCAAAAAACTTGCAAACCGTTTTTTATATAATAATGTACTTCAAAGTATTAAGACCGCGTTAAACAAAGAACTACTATTAGCCTGAGACGCTTATAAATATTACTAGAAATTCCACTGTCATACAGCCCACGACCAAAGTGATATTGGAAAAAAGAAAGGGTACTGATGGTTGAGAAATGCAATATTAGCAGTCAAATAGGATAACTGCAATGGTAGCTGTAATGTACTGGGTGTTATTATATACAACAAATAGTAATAATGAAAGGAAAAGATTATATGTTTATATCTCTCCTCCTGCAAAAACAGAAATGCAATATTGGCCAATATTAGAAGTAAAATGCATTGATATTATTAGAATAACCAATATTATTTATATAGTAATAATAAAAAACCAATGCACAATTTTGTTTACATTTCCAAACGGCATAGCTAACAATATCACGAAGTTGTGATATTTATATAGATTTTTAGAAAATCTGTACTACGTAGTCATTGTCCTGTAGTCATCCAAACTTATAATTAATAATTGCAATAATCTCATTTGAACCGTTAGAAAAAATATCATCGTCATACCTTTACTTACACTGCGTTAGATTTTTAGAAAGTCTGTACTACGTAGTCATTGTTCTGTAGTCATCCAAACTTATAGTTAATTATTGTAATAATCTCATAAGAAACGATTAAAAATATCATCGTCATTTGCTTGCCTTTACTTATACTGCGTTGGACATCAGTTAGAATGTGAAAGTATTTAAATGTGTTGGCAAATGAAAATGAAAAAATTGAAATCAGCAAAAATGAAACGATTTCTGTACTCCTATGTTAATGGCCAAAACCTTCGGCAATTCGACAATGCTATAGACTGGTGAAAAGTGCACGTTATCTTTTCGTGAAATGCGCAAGACATCGTCATACTTCATCGTTCTGTTATCTGTCCCTCGGCGTTTTAATTTCCGGTCTTAACTTTTATGAAACCAAGCTTTTCAAGTGTTTTGTGGCGATTTTCGTTGAAATTAATCTGTCTATTTGTGTATAATCCGATCAGATGGGTAAGTTTTAAGATATTATCGAAGGTTTACAAAGACTTGGTAACATATTTAAATAGGTTTAAATGTGCTTTGTATCGTTATTATACTTTAACGACTTTACATTCCGATGCTTAAATTTTTTGATGAGGGTTCGTCTCATTTTTGATTAATAATTTTCGTAAGTTGTGTGCGCATGCATTTATCATAAAACTCCCACACTTCCGCTCCGCTCGTGTGGTCGTGGGATTATTTCTATGGTATTGCTTTGAGGGTTTTAACAAAAAAAAAGCGAAAAGCTTTGGAGCTGGACAATGAGAGAATTGATTATTATTAATGTAAACGATTCATTATTAATACGATTTTGTGGACACTTTTCTACTGATCACTTGATATTATGGGCTCATAACGATCAAAGATAGTCAATGTGGCGGTCAAATGGAGGTGGCATTCAAATAGATGGTGGCGCTTTATTTTTCAACCCTTCTCTCAGGGTGGCGTTCAAATAGAGGTGGCAGTTAATTAAAGGTTTTACGGTAACCAAATTAAATTAATGTACCGTACTTTTTGGACTATTAGCCGCTACCTTTTTCTGATGATTTGAGCTATGCGGCTTATATAAGGGTGCGGCTATTCTGTGGCTTTTTCTTTCACCGCTAGGGCACATTAACCAGAATCTCCGGTTAGTGCCCCTCTAGCGGGTTAGCCACTAGACTAAAAAGTGTCTGTTAATACGAAACAGTGTCGTTAGGCACAGTTCGTTTTAAACAGGAAAGTTGCTGCCATGTTAAAAAGGACCGTCCTGAGTTCTGCAGCCTATACAAAGGTGCGGCTTATGTATTGTTTTATTATCGTTTTTTGGAAAATAAAGCAGATGCGGCTTATCTAGGGATGCGGTTTATAGTCCAAAAAGTATGGTAATCAAACTTTTTCATTTACCTCTCTTAGCAGTACACAAAAAACAAATAGCTAAAACATATACTTTGCACTATTCATACAGTAATCATGCCACTCAATACTTCAGTTACAATAAAACAATCTTTATACCAGTTAGAACAGAATGGAACATGCACTATTCCATGAAAAATCTTGAATCGCACTGAAAGACATCAAGCCATGTCTATAAATCCTTGATGACTTACAAAAAGGCAAAATATGGAAGCGGACTGGATGTCATAGAAATCCCTAAAGACGTGAAGGCGTTGACAAGGCATAATGATTTACATATTTCAAACTAGACACAGTTGAACATAAGAATAGAACACTGGCGTGCAAGCTCATAAAATCAATGGAATTAAAATGAGCCACCAGGTGCATCGTGGCATACAGCAGCAAACTCAAAAAATCGATACATTCTCAACAGCTCAATCAGTCACTGCCCTATGATATAGCAAGTGGTTGTTGAAGTATTGTTCTGGAGTGCACAGAACTTACATGATCAATATCTCTAGCTTATCGACTCAGGTTGGTAAATGCCAGAATTATTGTAAAAATACCTGTAGCTATGTGACAACCCTCTATCCCGATGAAATGCACCATGCCCGATTTAACAAACTACATCTAAAGTACACAAGTACAGGTAATGACGCTGATGAACCACGAGTATACACTTTGCTATAAAGGTATCTTCTCTACAATTTTACCAATTTTATAGGTCAGTCAGCCATAAAATGTAGAGACAAAGTAACTGATGTAACTGTTTGACTGTCTGCTGCCACAGATGGAGGGTAGGTTAAGACTTGCGAAGTATTTGGGTTCGTCTACAGTTTATATCTGCATTAATTGCTGTCTGACTAATTGCTGCTGACATTTACAAAGTACTGTTCAGATACGCAAGAAGCTGCTGTTCAAATCTAACATAGCTTCAATTCTACAGAAGCTTTAATTAGATAATTGCTGAAGCTTAGGTTATAGCACCCTTGAATGTACTAGCTCAATTCGACTGAAACATCCTTATAAATTTTTATGAAAGTTAAAACCTATTTACTGTATTTTCTTAGGTGGAAATCAAATAATCCGTAAAGAGCAATAACAAAGGGGTGGATCCTAATACCGTTTCTCCTCGTCATGAATGATCTCCTATACAGAACATCTTATGGTCATCAAACATCAAAGAAGTTTGTTTTACGATTTTGGCATCTCACGCCATAACCTTTTTATAGATGAAGATGACTACAACCATCGACATCATTGATTATCTTTAGTGGTTAATAGTTTTAGCTTATGTTGAAAATAGAATATTTATTTTCTAGAAAGAATTTCTAATTTTCTGACAAATATCGGTTAGAATTTTATGATTTATTTTTAGAAGGTAAAGTAGATCCAATCTTTTTATCTTCTAGTATGATTCGGTCGGTCTATGACTATCGGCCAAGCTAGTCTTAAAAATTTGTTTTGTCAAATCAGCACCGTCAATGCAGTATACCAAGTAAGCTTCGATGCGTGGATCTTCCTGTCAACCGACACCTATTTTTTGTCAACTGTCTCACATACTTAATATATCAAATAGAGACATACCTGAATGTAAGTCCAAGTTTTCCAAAAAGACAACCTGACTTGTCTGTTTATGTTGTTATTAATAGAATGTAAATCGGCAAGAGCCTTGGCACTAGGGAATCTCAAGGATAAGCAATCACGTGCGGAGTTGCAAACTGTTTGGTTTGGATTATTAGCCGTATTATCGCGTATGTTCTACGTCAGCAGCTACTCAGTATAGAGACATTGGCACTGGCAGCTGTCTTACTACTTTGCATCGCTAAATATACTTTGCAATTATATACATTCATATGCAGAATAGAAGCTGCTCAGCATAAGGTAATGCTGGGTCAAGCTAACCAATGGGTAATTATAATAGTGCATCACAGAGCACTAGTTGGACAATTACACCTTGTTAAAATGCTAACATGATGGGTAATTCAATAAGACACCACATTCTCTTTATTAGGTCACGATACTGTTGCCTAAGATCTTTAAGTAAATTATATAGAACTCTAAGATGAAAGCCACGCCAGTTGTTGAACCAACATAGGTCAAGGACATCAATATAGATCTGCTCTAATCAAATAAGTCATCCCTAGAGGATGACAGAAAACTGGCAGCCATAACAAATTATGTAAAAACAGACCATTTAGCGTCGCAGTTAGTTCCACAAGCATTTTGAAGGGCTTTCATAAGCGCTGGATTTTTTACTTTATGGAATGCAAAGTCTATATATTTAGTACAATGGCAAGCACTTGTCTCTATATATAGAAACTCTCATCCTCATGCTGAATTTGCTTCTTATATGCATATTCAGTGAGGATTTAGAGCTTGTTACCTGTGCTTTCACCAAGAAACTCTCACCATACATATATCTATGCGCTCTATCTTGAAATGTTTAATATATTCTAACACATACAAATGATGACAATCTGTTTCAAACATAGACCTATCAACTATACTTAATGTATAGTAATGTATAGTAAATAGGTCAATGGTTTTAGATAAAAAATTAGTTGAAAAATACTTTGAATAAAACCAAGGCTATGACCAAAAAGGGAAGACTATTCTACGAAAGATAAACTTCCATGCATGTGTGTTTCAGTCTTCAAAATGCATTTGAAGTTTTGAACCATTCACATCTGCCACAGTTGAAACACTGGCAAGTCTGATATGTGACAGTGCGATATTTTTATCTGCTCTCAACTATATTTAGATTATTATGAGTAGAAGTTTGCATGCAAATAGACCAACTTCCTGTAAGTCGTACATATGCTCATGCCTGGTTAATGTTTCTGTTTTGATACACCCCTTCAAATCAATATATATCTAAAAGCGCTTGTCAACTAGTTAGACTGTGCTTATCATTTGTGTAGACGAATTCTTCACATGTATCATTTGTCTTACCTTACTTAAAAACCTCAGAAAATCATAAACAATTCCTAGGAATAAATAGTTTTCTATACACGCCTGTAACTGGTTACACTATGGTTATCATATGTCGACAGATTCTTCACGTATCATTCGTCTTACCTTACCTAATAAAACATTAAGCAAACTCTAACTCATAGACACAAGCAGTGACACTTAATTCTAACAGTGATAAAGGTCTTACCTGATAAGAATGACAAATGCCTCGCTGTAATAATGACGTGATAACTACTGGGCAACTTCACACAACCGAGCTGCCTCCAGTGCATCAGGTAGTCTACCCTAAGGTGACTACGGAGAGCGATGAGCTCTCATGATGAGTGTGCAGCGATAGAGAATAGCTCAGACTGAGAGAAGAGTCAACGAGTTATGGTTTTGCACAAACACTAGAATGGACTCTGCTGACATGAGTAAACAGTTTTTAAGTTCATTTACACAAAAATCAATTGAAGACAGTGCGGATGTATTGTCTGAATATGAATACGTCGAGAGTGTTATGAGAGTTCGCTGAGTCGATAGTTGGTTCTGAAGTAACTACAATCCAGGAGAGCTCAAGGTTTTACTGGAGCTCTAATGATTATAAAATGAAAACAGCTCTGATGTGTATAGAAAAAGAACAAAGAACAGATTTATAGAAGCAGTGAACATTTCATATACAGTTAATGAATGAGCACATGAACTGAGCAAATATGATTAAACATTATAGCAAATAATCAAGAACTTATGTATAATAATTACACCTCCTAATGTCTTTCTCAGCCCTTTACGTTGTTAACAAACAAGTCTACTCGTATATTAGCAAAGGATTACTACACGACAGGCTTCATAGAACAGCTGAAGCCAAACAAATGATAAAGTATATCTTTTTACTCTAAACGTTTAGAAATGAGACGAATCACGAGATCCTGAAAAATAGGCACAAACATCATTGACAGGCTAATCAAACCTCAATATATGGAGTTGGTCTGTTCTGATATCTGCCTTATATGTCAAAATCATCTAATGTTGGAGCAAATATTCTCATAAGAATAAATGGTATTTTGTTTAATCTGTTCCACAGCCCAAAACAATGATGAAAACTTCAAGCGATTACCTATAGCGTTAAAACTAAATACATTATGTAAAACTATGTAACAATGACTTAATTTAAAAACAAAGCAATAATCAGTAAAAAGGTTTTTAATGTTGGCTACTTTAAAGATGAATGCACAAATATGTCTGCTCGGCTATGCGTAAGCTAGAGGGCAGAGTGAATGAAAAATGTGACGTGACCTACTTTTAATTATGCTTTGACTCAACTCAATATATACATATTATTTCAGGATATCATTTTTAATTTCTACCACACTTTTACATCCACTTAAAATTTAATGCTCCAAAAAATTCTTGATGTTATATGTTGAAAATTACTCTGATTGTCGAGAAAAATATTCGCTCAAATCTTAGGTATATTGAAAAACTCACACATAGAAATGATCGAGGTTTGATTGTTTATGCATTTAAACAAGCTTTACTACTGCAATCATAAAGCTGGGTTTAACCTGCTCGACATGAAGTCAGCACAAAAAGGTTACACACTACAATATCGCTTCTTCGATATGCACACAGTGCTGGGTTTAGACAAAAAATATAAAATTTTGCATTTTTAGCCACTAAACTACAAATTTTCTCAAAACAAACACAATACCAAATCAATTTTCCCATTAAAACAAAAATACTTAACAAATGGAAGCGAATAATAACTTTGAAAACTGTAAAAATGAGAGGAAATAGGCTGTTTGCTAAGAATTGAGGTTTTACATCCAACTTTTTATAGAAGTATAAATCAATTCTATTTGATTCGATTGTGCACTACTTTTTTAAGGCTATCGCATATAAGGATGTGCCATGTACTTAGCCTCCAATATGCCTCCTCTTAGAAAAGAGTAAACTCGTAGCAGGTCTATTGGAACTGTGGACCAGTTATTAAAGGTGTTACAGCTTGCAAGAGCCACAGATTAGCAAAAACATATGAGCACAGGTAACGGTTTTCCAGTTGAAATGATATTTTCGTAAAATAACTTAACTTTATGATATACGAGTATATAAGGCTGCACCGGTTGTATGCCTGATATCCTCAACCAACCGTGATGTTGGCTATCTCACTAATAATTCACAACCCATAGAAAAATCAAGTAAAAGATCTATCAAAGCATTGTGATGTCAGTAATATTATGGAATAGCAGTGGGCTCCGTAACTGCAAAGTTGGTAGAGGGGATGAGGAGATGGAAATAGCATAGTGGACACAGCTATGGCGGATAGAATGGAAAAGGTGTCCATCAAAAGAATGGCAAAATGAAAATAATGACGGAAAAAATTGGCTTATGTTGCGACAGCTTGAAGATATAATGAGAAAGATAAATATATACACATATGTATAAGGAACCATGTTGAATATGAGAGTATGTGGATTATGGAGAGTAAAAGAGATTGGCAAAGGTGTGGTAAATGTTAAATTAGGTAATACTTATTAAAGCCATATGACACACCCTGGGGACACTTGGGGTGAGTTGAAGACTATAGCAGACACAAGCTACTAATTCTAATTAAACTACTATTGCCTTGTTACTATGTTGCCTTGAATATCTTACACTGCATATGACGGCTGCGGCATTTAGTCCATTTTACCTGCTGTTATTGTTGCAGCTATGGCATGTAAGTCCATTTTACCTGCTGTTATTGTTACATCTATAGCATGTAAGTCGATTTTACCTGCTGCTATTGTTGCAGCTATGGCATGTAAGTCCATTTTACCTGCTGTTATTGTTGCAGCTATAGCATGTAAGTCCATTTTACCTGCTGCTATTGTTGCAGCTATGGCATGTAAGTCCATTTTACCTGCTGTTATTGTTACAAGCCTTATTATTCTTGCAGTAACACTTTCACAAGCAGCAGCTCTTATCACTGCTCATTATTTAATTAGTATATAACTGAACTAGTGTAAATATTAGGTAAACAAAGTGCATAGCTTCACACCAGGAGTTGACCTAAAATATACCAACACTGAACTTTGAGCTTTTCACTGTATAGGCTTATATAACTATGGTTAACTTATACAACTAACAAGCAACACTTTGGATATATCACAGCGCAAAGGGTAGGCCCAGTGAAAGGAATACCAATTTAATTTTAGCATAATTCAGACAAACAAAAGTTGAACTTTTAAAAAATTCCAAATTTTCCTGACAAACGAATGTGCATTTGATTTGCCTAGCTGGCTCCACTAATGACTATCGGCTGCTCCTTCAAGATGTTCATGTCTTAGGTCTAATTAAACTCCAGAGTCTAATCTACCAACAACCTTCTTTTGATACAGTATTCACCGATGATATTATCACCCAAAAATCTTTCATCGGTGAATACTTCCATCAGCCACAATACCTTCCATCCCAAAACGCATTATCACCCAAAATACTTTTCACCTCTAAACGCTTTACTGGGCCACAATACCTTCCATCCCTACACACATTATCACTCACAATACCTTCCATCCCTAAACACATCACCCACAATACCTCCTATTCATAGACACATCACCCACAATACCCTCCATCCCTAAACACATTATTACTCAATATCATTCACCTGTAAACACTTAATCAGCCACAATACCTTTCTTCCCTAAACAGTTTATCACCTAAAAACTTTCATCCCTAAGAAGTTCATCGCTACAAATACCTCCCATCCATAAACGCTACCATCCACAAAATCTCTCATCTCAAAATACAAACAGCAGAAAGGTATATATAACTTGCTTAAATTTGAACAATTGAGTCCACTTCACTCAAGTTACAAATCTTGCAAAAAAATAGCTGTAATGATTGGAAGCATTAGTATTTTCACTAATTTTGGTTCATAGTAAATTATTTATTATTATATGAGGTCATTAATAATGTATTATTTTATATTTATATCGCAGTCACACTTTCTATCCTAGAAATAGAAAGAATCCTCTGGTTTAAAATGCGTACAACAAATCTGGATCAACAGGGCTTCTTCAGCATAGTAACTCAGCTGAATTAAAAACTTCTGAAAATTGGCTGATTTTATGCACCAAACCAAAATCCCACTTGAAATGAGCTTTACTTTCAACATATCAAATTCCAAAAACAAATGTTTTGCCATTACACGTTACATTTTAGCTTTTACACGCTTGTAGAACATCAGGACATCTCTATTGAAAACAGGTACCAAATAGAGTCAAACCTACACTTACAAGCACTTTGAGAAGCTACTTTTTAGTATAAGATTAAAATATAACTCTAATTTGACTCTCCTTTTTGAAACATTTCATCTTTGTAAACCAGGACGAATGTATGCAATTCTCCTTCACATAGTCGAGCTCCAACGTAGTACTTGCTCCAACATACGACAGCTCTGAATTATGAATATTATATCACAAGTGAAACTTTGTATGTTGAATGCTAATTGTGACTTGTATAATTGTACTGTTATTCAAATTGAAGAGTTAAGAACTATGGAAAACCTAAAAACGTATTTCCACTTTGAGAAATGCTAAACTTGTGATATCGGTGAAGTTTGAACAAGACAAATGCGAGGATAAATTCTGAGCCCGAATCACCATGTATTTGAACAATCACGGTTGGCATATTGAAAGAGCAACAAACTCCAATACAATTGGCATTGTTGAAGAATCAAAAGACATCTAGTAAATCAATTACTAGCATTGACTAAACTTGACTAGAGAACTCGGCATGTTTCAGCAGAGAACTGTGTCATATTAAACCTACGCAAGTAATTTGATACAACGCAAGGCAGCAAACCTTAGAATTGTCTTCTTTTCTCGAATTCCAGCATTCTTCATCCCCGTCATTTGGACAGACTAGCTGCTAGATTGTTTTTCCAATTGAGCTAAAGCGTTACTGAAACGAAAGATTTGAGTCTCCATAATGATAGAACAATAACTTTTATACCTGGACTCTATGACAGCTTACAAACAGCCAACCATAACCAGCTAAAAAAGACATTTATCAATAATCTATCTAAATCTTCACGAAGGCGCGGATTACGTGTCTTTGAAGCCTAAATAAATAGATGTAGCGTAATTATGCCTGGCTCCTGTCTTTGATAAAACAACCACCTACACTAACATACAATCCGCAGGTAATAAATTAAATACCTGCGTAGTGAAGAGATACTAGGGCTAAATGCCAAAAAAAAACAAATCGCCATTTTGGAAAAATAAGCAGGTGATCCCCTTACTACGTCTGCCCTGTTCTATTCATGCATAGGATCTTGGGAAAAACCGATGAATCGTAATTCTGAACCAGATGTTATGCTCACAAGCTTCTTCACGGTCATTTTGTAATGTTGAAGAAACGATGTACAACCATGAAACATTGTAATTTTGTCTTGTCTTTATCTTAACTCTGTCTTAATTTTGATAGCTAATGTCTTACTTTTATGCTGCTGGTGCATGCTGGGTATCAACGAAAATCATTCTGCTTATAATCACCGTTGTTGAGACGCCATAAAATCTTACAATTATGTAAAAACTCTCGGAATGGGATAGCTAATGCAAATCTAATTATAGTTAATTCACAGATGCATGAAAGTTTGTCATGGTCTGTTATTTTAATAAGAGTTGTCCTACCTTGCATCTTGGAGTTGTTCATTTAGCCGACGCTCTGCAGTTTGATTACAGTTTCGTAATTCCTTGTTCAGGTAGTCTATTTTAGACCTGTAGCCGGTGACATTATTGAAGACCTTCACCTGCCTGTCGCCACAACAAAACAAGTATTTTCCACATTCATCTACGGAAAAGGCCACATGCCGAATCTCACCTACAATAAAAAATAAATTTTATGCAATGGTTACGGCAAGACAGAGCTTAGCAGGGTTTAATAATCGAGTTCATACAGACTCAATTTTACTCGTTACTATGGTGACTAACAAAACAAAGACTGGTCAGATTACTATTCCTCACATAAAAACTTTAATCATATATTCATAAAATTAAATTTGAAGAAAATACATTATTTTCAACCATAAGCAAGTGGATAGTAACATTATAATAGTTTAAAAGCAACACACAGATGCACACAAGCTGGCACACAGATGTACACAAGCTGGCACACAGATGCACACGAGCTGGCACACAGATGCACACGAGCTGGCACACAGACGCACACGAGCTGGCACACAGATGCACACGAGCTGGCACACAGATGCACACGAGCAGGCACACAGATGCACACGAGCTGGCACACAGATGCACACGAGCTGGCACACAGATGCACACGAGCTGGCACACAGATGCACACGGCTGGCACACAGACGCACACGAGCTGGCACACAGACGCACACGAGCTGGCACACAGACGCACACGAGCTGGCACACAAACGCACACGAGCTGGCACACAGACGCACACGAGCTGGCACACAGATGCACACGGCTGGCACACGCCGAAAATCGAGTACAGAATTAAGTAAGAATCAAAGCAATATATGTGACATCTATTTAAATATTTTACTTGTAATAAAAAACGAAACGATATTGCAGATAATAACAACAGTAAATACCTTTAATCAAAAATTGCAAATTGTTTTTAGCCTCTAATAAGTATTACTATCTACAAATACTATATTAACGACCCTGATTAGCCTGTGAATGAATTGACGGTCTCTGTAAGGGTATCGTTGACTACGCCCTCACTAGGCTTTCACTTACTAGAGAAGATGCCAGTCATGCTCACATCGGCCTGCTGAGTTATTACATTGTAGACTACTATGTTGTTCTCTATAGCAATAGCAACTGTTTTTCCATTTGGACTCAGGGCTATTATCGCTTCCTCAGGTTTCTCAGCAATCTTTCCAGTACAAAGCAGAGAAGGGTCCTGCCCCTGTTCATATTCGACTAAAGAAGTCACAGTAAGATCAGGTAAAACAGAGTGTAACAAGTCACTCCAACCAATAGTTTGACTCGTAGAAAGAACCAGTCATCCAATATGTATAGCTGCTTCAACAAATTGTTATATTTATGTACAAAGTTTTTTGACAACAACAAACAAATAATTTTAAGAAAGTTTGCAGTCAAAAACATCATAGCTTCAATAATTCGTGTATAAATGGAGATCTGCTTTGTTTTCAGACAATTGTCCATCACAAGATATAAACTGCAGATGATTGTTGCAGAGTAACAGTAGAGAAGTCAAATTGACCAATTGAATGACTTAATCAAGGTGGTTTGACCAATTGAATGACACAACCGCCGAGATTAAATGAAAGCAAAATTTAATGTGAGTTGATCAGTGGAATGACACAATCAATGAGATACTTCCCTGTCATTGCATTGCTCTACACATTCCATCTTGCAGAGTGAACAAATTTAATTTTAATTATTAATATTAATTAATATTGATAATTTAATTTTAATATTGAAAAAATATTTGTTAATTAATTTTCCAGTTTAATGCAATTTAAATGAGACAAAATATGTCTTTCAAGCTTTTTCCATGCATAGAATGTAGTTCCCAAGTAGACAATTCAGCCGCTGACGGTACATATATACCCTGACAAGAGCTACAGAACCACTAGACAGATTGCACAACACTAATGGTTGACTCGAAGAGAATTGTTATTTGATCTTTAACAGCAACTTTGAAGTCAACTCTTGTGTGCACTATGATAGTCTGTAATCACTTTACTTTGGTACAAATTACAGTCCAGTCACACTATTTCAACACTGGAAATAATTTTCTAAATACTACTTCAAAGTTTTTCCAATAAAAAACACTAGTAGATAAGTTAGCTTATGGTTTACTTTGTCTGAATTAGACTAAGTTACATTGCTTGGTACTATTACCACCTCTATATCTGAGCCCACACATTGCCAAGCCTGCACTTTTGTTTGCGTATCTCTAGGGTGCAGTACCAGTAACCAATAAAAATTTCCCTTTTATTGAGAATTATTATATGAATTACTTTCTTAAATTTAATTTAGTTTTTCATAGTGAATTTCTTACATGTATTATATCTATATATATATATTTCTCAAATATATATATATTTGAGAAATATAAGATTTAACGAGTTTAAGATTGCCTTAGCGATTAAACTCGTTTTTATATAACTCATACATCATGCGCGTGCTAATTATTTTAGCCTTGCGTCCGTGAGTTACGATGCTTCTGTTCAGAAATATTTTGGGACCTAAGCATATGATGCTTATTCGTCTTTTTTGTTAGGGCTAATTTATATCGACCCCACGATATCGACAATAATTTATCCCGAGCCTAAAATTTGGCAATTTGTGTACTGATTATATACAGTGGAACCTCGGCTCTTGAACACCTCGGTTCTCGACAAACTTGGTTATCAACCAAAGATTTTGAGATTCGTTCGTCTCAGATCTCGAAGATAAATTCGAGAGCATGAGAAATTGAAATTGGAACAGTTCCGGAAACAGCATGCAAATATTCGTTAACAAACGGAGAAGCTATTTACACTTCTTAAATTCTTTACAAAAAGGGGGGAACCATCTGGGACGAAGAGATTTACCGAATAGATTTGCTATAGAAATAACCCCTCCAGTCGAGTTACCCTAAATTGTTTTGGGGGAGGATTCTCCTTCAAAGATGTGGAGTAAACGAGCCATTGCTGTTGATATTTTCCTCTTCCTACGATTTCTGATGTAACTGATCTGTTGCATTATTTTGCTGTTTCATTATCAATTTCTGCAATTTTTGTCATTGTACCTTAACCTATAATGTTTTTGATGTTTTAATGTTTACTTTTGTTTTCTTTTTCCATCCTCATAAATAGAAAACTTTTTATTAAAATTAAACACGATCTATATATACCCGTTTTTATTTATAGTATGCGGTATACAGTACAGTTTATGGCGTAAAATACTTTACCGAAGTTGATTTCTCTCCTTGCAATGGATTAAAATTTACTTATATTCATTCTGATGGGAAAAATTGTTTCGCATCTCGAACAGAGGTTCCACTGTGCGTTATTAAAAGATATACGTTGCTGAAAGTTATGTAATTTTAAACTTACAGTGGTTTGAAAACATTTACAATCGTTTTATTTATTTTTAATTTTGTTGTCCCTCACAAAACTTTTCCTCATGATATGATTTTTGAAAGTTACAGTTGTTTGACAAAGTTTGAAGACCTTTACAGTTGTTTTTATTTTATCTTTCAATTTATTTCACTACACAAAGCACTTCTCTTATGATATGTAGTTTGAAAGTTATAACTGCAAATGTTGTTATATGTTAAATACAAATCAATGTTTTGTCCAAAGAATTTTTTATTACCTGGGCAACCCCGGGTAGCACAGCTAGTCTATATATATATGTATATATTTCTCAAAGTATGCAGATCTGTCTGTCATTCCTGCTATAGAGCACGCTGATAATTTTATCAATGCGGCCATGCGTTACGATGCCCATGTTAAAAAATATTTTTAGCAAGGTTCAATTACTATATCTGGGGTCAAGGCCAATTCTTCTCACGTGGACAATTATATTGTCTCCGTATCGTCATATTCAAAGTTTTAATGGATAGGACAGTAACCTTTTTTCACCAGAACAGTAAGTTCTAGTGAAACAGTAACCTTTTTTATACACACACAAGTTCTATGCAAGAACTGTTATTATTAATTCTATATATTCAGGATTTCTATTTTGTTTTCTCAGTTCGTACTAACTGGATCATTACCGAATCATCTTTTATTGTAATCGTAGTAAAACCGACTTAATTTAGCTATTACTTGCCAATTATTTTACATTTACATCTGAAACTTTTTATAGTCGTTTAATTTTTTTAATTTATTTGACCTGCACGAAACATTTCCCTCATGATATGAAGTTTAAAAGTTGTTTGACAAAGTTTGAAAACCTTTACAGCTGTTTTTATTTTCTCTCTTAATTTATTTCAATTACACAAAACACTTTTCTCATGATAGGTAGTTTGAAAGTTAGAATGGCAAATGTTGTTACCGTATATGTTAAATTATACAAATAAATGTTCTGGTTAAAGACTTTTATTACCGGACAACACCAGGTTGTACAGCTATTATATACATAAAACTCAGTATGTGTCTTTTTGTTAAACCCTGTGTCCAGTTATAGCAATTAAAATCTAGCAATGAAAAATCTGCACAGCACTGGATTTGATCTTGGAACCCCCGTCCCTAGATCAAGAGACCCTAGATCAAGGGGCAACGAACTTAACCATTGACCTACACGAATGACAACAGATTCATTGAGCAAATAGTCATTACTTTGGTTAAGATAGTCACGCTTAAACTGCTTGCTTGAGATTAATAACTAAGACTAACATGATTGCTAAGCTGGTCCAAAATATTGTTTTAGTAAAGATTTTAGTAAATACCCTATCTAGCTTTTCAGGTAAGCTACTCCGATTCATTAAGTAATTATTCCATTGCCCGTGCAATGCCAGGCATTCCGCTAGTAGTTTAACAATTTTTATATAGTTATAACAAATTTATTTTAGTGCTATCTGTATGCACCTGTAATACTTACTAAGGAGTTAAAGTAAGTTTTTGAATTATTGAACAGAGTAAAATAATTACAGTGCACCCTCAGGATACGATTACCCTGATATACGATTTTTCACCTTACGAAGTTGAACATGATGATTTTTTCACCTCACCATGCTAATCTTATTTCACCATCTGAATTCAACAAAATTGTCACCCAAGTTCAAATTTGGCAGTCGGTGTGCTTATTAAGTAGAGCTGCACAACGATTATAAAAATTGATCGCGATTAATAACTGGTCTGAATCAGTTAATCTTCGATTAATCTTAGAATTAATCTAGCAAAAACCTGCATATTTAAAAACAAATAATACAGCTACATATAGATTAATTATATTTTAGACAATTGTTAGCAGTAGCACATGTTATGTACAATGTACATAAGTTACAATGTAATAATTATTATGAGTATGAAAACTGTCTATGAAAGTCTATAATTAAGTCAGCCAAGAGTTGAGGCAGCACAGTTTATTTACATTATCTGAATAAAGAGATGCCCTCTTCCTACATACAATATTGCCAGCTTTAGAGAATAGCCGCTCACAGGGGACAGTAATGCCGGTAGTCAGTAGTATTAGTTATTGTCTGGGACAGCTGGTGATGATTTCTGAGCGGTAGGATGAGAATTAGTTAAAATATATCTTAATGATGGCGTGCTGTGGTAGTAAGCAAATTCTTTCTGGCATATACTGCGCTTCGCTTTCTTGTTTACGCTTCCAACAACTTACAGAAATGCACTACCTAGGGTGGAAGCCATTTTTTTGCTTTCATGTTCCAGTAAAGTGTCAATCTTATATTAATAGTATTCTGAAGCTGAAATATGATTGTGACTTATTTGAAAAATGAAAATACATGTATAATTTACTTGAGAAAGTTTTTAAAAATAAACAAAAATAAACTGTAAGATACGTATTAAATAATACTGAAATCACTTTTGTTGCTATTACCTAAAAACATGTTCAAACAACTAACAACATGGCCGCTTAGGGCTAGATCGGCACGGCGCTTGTGCGTTGTATAAACAAGTTTAATGTTAGCGACTCACTGTGTTTTCATAGTTGAGTGCAAAATAACTGTGGTTGTAATTTATTGGTGAGAAAGTGTTGCTTGTCCTAATATTTATTTGTTAGTAAATTAAATGGTAGTAACCTGCTACGTTAGTATTACTAACGTATGGTACTAAACAGTACAAAGGAAAGGAACCACATCAAGATGATCACCTCGGTTGCATTTTAATTGAAGATTAATTGGCTCAACTCAGTTAATCGTTTATTTGTATTAGGCGTTAATCGTTTAATTAAGGCGATCATTGTGCAGTTCTATTATTAAGTATGTCAAAATAACAAAGACGCCAAAATGTTGTTCGCCGAAAACATTTTCACAACACCTGAAAGAGACACACGATGACCAAATTTTCTCGGTTTAGGAATTTTTATGCATAAAATGGTAATGTTTTTCCTTTAAAAACCAGTAACAAAGTTGGAGTTGCGATCTCTTCAAACAGAAGATAACGCTGGTCAGACAACCCTTTTTTAACTTGCTAACAAAAATCCACTTCATTACGAAAACAGCAATGTTTGGGCTTTCCTACCGAATTAGGTTGAAAAAAGTTTTAAACAAGCCCGCTACAAGTTATAGCGAAAATGAAGACAGAAACTGATAAGTGATAAAATTTCCGTAATAAAAAGTTGAAATTCAGTAAAATAATTAAAAATACATACTAAAACTTACCTTAAGCGTGTGTGTTTAGTAAGCTAAAGTTAATTGAGGTGAATTCAAAGTTTATGTTATACATACGTCTGTTTTGAAAGTAATAACTCCCTACGGTAGGTACTGCTTCTACTGAACATACACGTTGTTCATTGTAATGTTAAATTTTATTGCAGATCATACTCACTAAATACACTAAATATACTAAATTACTGTAGGTAACCATAGTTACTAAGGTTAACATACTATTTGGTTACTAATTTTCAATATTTACAGCACATATAAAATGTTGACAATTTTTACCAGGGGATGCTTGCTTTATGTAATTACTATGGTTTCTATACCCCTACATACGTTTTTTTCATCATACGATGCTAACCCCGGAACGAATCAAAATCGTATCCTGAGGGTGCACTGTACGATGTATTGTTATAGGAATTATCAAAAAAATTGACTTACCATCAATATTCCAAAGCTTCCAAGTCATATCCTTGGCAACAGTTGCTGCGCGACTCGAGTCGGCAGAGAAAGCCACTGAAAGCACACCAGCGTTATGCCCGGTCAGGTCAAAGGCTCGTTTGACCGACTTGAACTGCTTTACCTTGTCGAATGATACCTCCCAGACCTTGACATCAGGTGTAAAACCTAGCAAGAAGATGATAAGAAGTCACCACTAGCACAAGTGAAGAATCTGTCGTAGCATATCATAGTAGCAAACATAAACAAGAATAGAACAAAAAATGAAACTAATAAAACGCACCGGAGACGGCAACAAATCTACCGCAAGGAGACACGCAAGCTGAACTATTCTTCATGGTTCCTGTGTCTATAGAGTGCAGTATATCCCCTGCAACATAAAATAATAAACGAATACATAAGCCATAGTATGCATATGGATAATCAAATAGCCAAATGAAAAGACGTCCATATTTTGTCAAGACCTTCATAACAGTTAGTTCCATATGCACTCAGAAGAAAGGATAAGCAGTGTACCAGCCCATGTGAAAACTCTTCTACGCATTAGGGAGCCTTATACATGTACCTAATTAAAAGAACCAGGTTTACAGGTAAATTGTCTATAACGGTAATTGAGTTACAGAACTGAACCTACCTTGTGACCAGGAGACTACATGGAGTCTTTTTAAAAATTCTTTAAACCTCTGAGAGTGAATGATTGAATAACACCTAATGACATCATGATCTATTGGTGTTTACAAAACACTCTTACGGCTATTGTTTTTGTTTTTTGTATTCGATCGCCTTATCATTGTGAACAGGACCCTGCAACTGAAGCAGCTTAAAAAATGTGCCTCGCCCGCAGCAGAAGCTTATCATGAATGGCTAGAAAAATCTGAACCGATAAGCTATTCTCAGCCAATAAATAATGGTTAAAATAATTTTAATGACTTGATTCGCTAATGCTAAATTATTCGATTTCAACTTCACACAAAACGTTGTCATCGTAAGAAAGTAACAACATAGCGCTCTAACTTCGCGAGACTCCGCTTTAGCGCACCACAAATGTGAATAAACAGACAGAGAAAAACCAAAATAACTATCCCATTTACTAATGTTAAATTGTCCAATCAAATTTGAGCTTTGGTTAAGAGAGTCCCTACTAAATTCAGAATGACAGAATTTGTCTAGGTTCAAGCTTTCTAGCTTCGACTACCTCTTTCAACTGAGTCATCAGGTTGGTCAATAACGTGCACATTTAATCTATATATTTCTCAAAGTTGGTTGTGTGTATGTGTGCGTGTCCGGCTATAGCTATTAAAATATTGGAATAAACAATCCATATCGCATAAGATTTGGTCACGGAATGTCCCGCTCACCAGTCCGACACCTTACTAACTAAGCCAGATGAGCTTGATAGATTCACTAGGCAATATATATGTCGTTATGTGGGAACAAGTACGCTACCGCTATCCGGTAGCTATCCGTTACGACACAATGTGATGGCGCAATGGCATGCATAGCGGTAGCGTAATTTTATACGTGCTCAATCATGAGAGCAAATAATTAGCTCTTATTAGTAAGCTTACTCAAATTAGCCATTGGCAATGTGTCAGGTTAATAGCAAGTTGCAGGTAATAGCAAGGAACAATTACCTCTCATTGTCTATAAGCTGATTTTTAAATACCGGGGCATCGCCGGACATCCAGCTAGCAATGGCAAATGTTGTTACATGTTTAAATACAAATAACTGTTCTGTCCAAAGGCTTTTTTATTACCCGGGCAACGCCGGGTAGTACAGCTAGTGGCTCATAAATTCAACATACTAGCGGCTCTAAGTAGACTGACCTTTGAGATTGAAGATGTCAACACGAGTTCCGTTGTCAGCAGTCATGAGATAGTTACCGGAGGAGTCTATACCTATGCTCATTATTACCTCGGTATGAGTCTACAGAGCAGAGTGACAATGAGGACTATACACACCAAATTCACTCTCATAACATCCAGTTCTGAATAAATTCATTTATTAATAGCCAAAACCTTCTTGGCAGTAGAGTAGTCAGCCCAATGGTCGTTCCGCCCTCGCAACACTCTACACGGTTCTGGGTACGATTCCTACTAATACCATATGAGCTTTTATCTAATAAAATGTTTTTTTTTGGCTGAGATCTACTAGAACTGACAGTATATTACTCCTGAAATCTGCAAGTCACATTACCGAATTCATTTTCAAGGCTGCTATTCTGTCACTTACTGCAATGAATTTGTTCAGTTTCTTGTCTATTATGAACTAGGGAAGAAATCTTAAACAAGCCTAATGAAATAAAGGGTATTTTAGGATTAAAACTGACCGCTTGAAAGTCCATGACAGCTTGTACTTTTCCCATTATACCGTCATCATTCTTGCTCATCTTGAACACTCGGATAGAATTAGCGTTATCTAGACTAGTGATGAAAGACTTGTTATCTGGACTAAACTTGATGAGATTAGCGCTGTCATATTCAACATTTCCTCTAACTGACCTACAGCAAGAGAAGACAAATCTAACATCCATGAGTCTTTTGTGAGGGCTTCAATCATATCAATTTACTAGTTTTTAACCATAAATTGTTCAGTTATTATGTAATAAGAAAATAATACGAAAGATTATTCAAATCAGAGAGAAACTGAATTCAATAGATGTCGTAAGCATTGCTTATTTCAACTATCGGAGAACCAGTGAATTTACTCTTTTTTGAAAATTTTGAATTTTGAAAATTCTGCTTTTAATTGAGGTTATTCTATTTTAGTTACTAAAATTATGCAGTTAATTTAATAAATTTGTTCTACTTACTAAATATCAACATAAATCCCGTGTAATAACATTTTCTGTAATTTTTCAACACCAAACACACACATGTCTATGAACACTAGCACTGAACACCACGAGGTATAATCAGTAGTCGGTGCTAAAGTTAGGTCATGGGATTTTTTATCAGGAGTTGACAAAGTTGAATTGCATTTCAAACATTTAGCTTGCATAGATAAAAAAATTTATTTTCATCTCAACGTTTTTTAAGAAATAACATACCTAAAAGTTAACCTACCAGGGTAAAAAATATCGAGTGAACGCCGAGTTCCATTTAACGTGTAATCAATACAAAACTGAGTAAGCCTCGATGGATATTGTCAGCAAGAATAACCAAACATCGACTACTAAACTCCGACTTTGCTGATAAATTAATCATACATCTCTTAAAGCTACATACAAACAGCTTTACAGCCATTTATTTTCATGTTACTCGTGATAAATTGGTTTATAAAATTGATTATAACTGTTCAAAAGGATTTGAGAAGTTTTTGATGTAGATTTTGATGGCGATATAAGTAAAAAATACCACATACTTGACTCCTTTGCCCGCAGTGTTAAGCTCCTTCATGTTCCATATGAACAAGCTTCTGTCTGTAATGAAAAATATTTACTAATGTCATAGTATATAGTATAACAGTAAGGAAAAGCAATAGATTTTTTGTTAAACCTGAATGATGAAGACACAACATTCACGAGTTAACTAAAAATGTTTTTTCTCCAATAAACAGCAAATCTGAATGTACGGTACATTTTCGTGGGGTAAAAGTTACACTAATTATTAACAAATTGTCTCTAAATCCATGTATCTACATTTGTTAGGTTGAATATTCATTTACTAAATAGTAATTTAATCAATAACGGATAATAAGTTTTAAATACTTTCTATTGTTTCAACTCCAAACTTTCTAATAGTATTCGTTGACCTTCATATCAACACGCTAATGCTTGGGCCAAAGTTATATTAAAGGTCTGAGGTGAAAGACCAATACACAAAACTTTGGCAGAGAGGTTACCAAAATCGTGCGAACAAATCCTACCTGTAGCTGTACTGATTAAGTATTTGCCGTTGGAGCTCACATCAAAGCTCGTTACTTCCCCACCATGACCTTTGAAGGTGGTCAATAAAAGGGGATGGCGGAATTCTGCGGCAGGCTTGCATTTAGCAAGCTTTTTTTTCTTTTGAGCATTTCCATCACCTGCTAAAGACGCATATGCTACATAAAAATTACAGATACGAAACATTTATATTTAATTTTAAGAATGTTTTTACAAATGCTCCTGATCGATTGTGGTATAACCAATCTAAATTGGCATTCTCAAAATCCTCAACTATAAATATGACAGTTATTAAAGGTTGCAACAAAATTGCAACAATATTCACATTACAGTTATTTGGTATCAAAAGATTCAGCATGTTTTACTCTGCTGTGTTGTAGGTGCAAAATATGTAGAAATGTGATTACAAGCTCTTGAAAGCTAAAAAACTAACCGTTAATTGCAACCATCACGAAAACGCCGTAGTTTGGAATCACTTTATTTCGACGGCGTACTCAAACATTGTGGTTATTGTTTTGACACGTGATGTTATCACCTTTAAATGAAAGGCCAATAAAGGGCTCAATATAAAACGTCTCGTATCACTAGTTTATGACAAACACTTCGGGTTATACCAAAAAGCCCGTATCAAATATAGATGCTCGCTACTTAACAGTTTCACTTCAGTTAGGTCTAATCATCTAGTCGTAATTTGATCATGTGACCCATACTTCCTGCCAAACAGCGTGAATAATTTCTGCAGCATTTTTCGACTATCACAGTTGACCAACAGGCTCGTCATGTTTATTAGAGAATGATATGCACTCTTTCGATCCAAGGTTAAAAAATTAAACAAATTTTTCGGTAGGTTGTGAGCTATCATTGCTCAAAGTGACAGCATTACAATGATGATGAAATAGACGCGCAAGGACAATAGACATGGTTTTATTGAATGCGTGAAGTATATTTGTGAAAATATTTCGACGAATGAAGCTGCATGAAAGTGTAAACAGAAGCCACCGTGTTCAAATACATCCCACTTGAGCCGTTTTGGAAAGGGATTCTGATCTACGGCGTTTTCGTGATGGCTGCGATTAACTGTTCATTTTTAGCTTTTAAGAGCTTGTAATCACATTTCTACATTTTTGGCACCTACAACACAGCAGAGTAAAACATGCTGAATCTTTTGATACCAAATAACTGTAATGTGAATTTTGTTGCAAGTCAACCTTTAATGAAGATCGACTTTCAAGTGTAATTGGGTAAAATAACGTTTACCATACAACGGAGATAAAACATATACGTACAGTGTGTTGGTTACTAATGTTCTAGAATGTGATGTGAAGAATTTGTCATTATGTGACGCAATCTAGCTATAAACACATCTAATAAACATGAATTCAATTTTTCAAGACTGTTCTAAAAATAATGTTGCATTTCCTGCTGAATATACACATTATACATGTAGCGCTTTTATCATAGCAGTAACACTCCATACGCAATTAATCAACTATTATAAATTTGTGCATTAGAAATGATCAAATTTATGCAAGCTAAAGCCATTTGCAGTGGTTCTAGCCAATAGTATTCTGTAAAGCAATTCCTAGCTTCGCCCTTCAGCTTACCTCAACTAATAAAATGTTACTGAACGCCCGCACTTTTTTATATAATAATATGATGCAATGAAATTAGACATTTTTAACATTATGACATGCTCTAGCACGTTATCTATAACCAACTAAATACTCTGAACAGAGTTGGAGCAAAGTTGTCTTTTTATTTTTGTACATCCTCGCTATAAGTAGCATTTAATGTTACACACCAAATATGCTTAACATCATAATAGTATGTACATCTGCAGACTAGTAAAAGTGGATTGTTCGATACTTCATAGTAACTAATATTTTGTTTGCAAACACACCTGCCTTCGCAACTTTTTGTTCTGTTTGTGGGCCAGCTTCCTCAACCTCGTTAGATTTTGATGTAGAATTACAACAAAAACCGAGTACAGCGATGACAACACATGCAATACCAATCACTACTGGCCACATTTCTGTTGATTTCTACAATGTACATTGAAATGATCATTATGAATGCTGCCATTATTAAACAATTAACTTTCGACATCGGTTAACATCAGCAAGTGACAATATTTTTCATGCCCCCCTTTTGAAATTCATTTTCAATAAATTGAAATGGTTGCAACTGTAGAGCAGAATTTGAATACAAACACTTGGGATACATGTGCAAGCTAACTGACAAAAGTCTCTTGAATTTATGACTACGTATATGCAGCCATAAAATTGCCTATTCCTAAGTAGTATCACCTATTCCTGGGTGTAGAACAGCAACTAGGAGAGAAAATCAGGGACTGGCAGCTTGCCAATTTCCTGACCGTTGTATTTTCCATTTGTATCTACGTTACACTATCCTCCCATTTATTTTGGTAGTTTGTTATACATAGATAAACCAAGATACCCCTTGTTAGATACATGTACCTATATTAGTGAATATACCAGTACTGACCCATTTCTGCTCTATACAATTATGGTTATATGCTTAATGTGTTTATTTATGGTAATAGTGTTGGATAAGAAAAATGTTTGCATTTAGTAAAAATCTAGGTTCAATGAACTCATACTAACGGCTAATACAATGAAAACGGAACTTAAATGTTGACCTAAGGTATTTCAATATGGATAAAAATCTTAATTCTGCTACACAGTCCTTAAAGGATGTGTGATCCAAATACATTCTAGTCTGTTGACATTGCTATAGATGAGGCTATTTCATATAGTCTGTTGACATTGCTATAGATGAGGCTATTTCATATAGTCTGTTGACATTGCTATAGATGAGGCTATTTCATCTAGTCTGTTGACATTGCTATAGATAAGACTATTTCATCTAGTCTGTTGATATTGCTATAGAAGAGGCTATTTCATCTAGTCTGTTGACATTGCTATGGACAAGGCTATTTCATCTAGTCTGTTGACATTGCTATAGATGAGGCTATTTCATCTAGTCTGTTGACATTGCTATAGACAAGGCTATTTCATCTAGTCTGTTGACATTGCTATAGATGAGGCTATTTCATCTAGTCTGTTGACATTGCTATAAATGAGGCTATTTCATCTAGTCTGTTGACATTGCTATAGACAAGGCTATTTCATCTAGTCTGTTGACATTGCTATAGATGAGGCTATTTCATCTAGTCTGTTGACATTGCTATAAATGAGGCTATTTCATCTAGTCTGTTGACATTGCTATAGACGAGGCTATTTCATTTAGTCTGTTGACATTGCTATAGACAAGGCTATTTCATCTAGTCTGTTGACATTGCTATAAATGAGGCTATTTCATCTAGTCTGTTGACATTGCTATAGACGAGGCTATTTCATTTAGTCTGTTGACATTGCTATAGATGAGGCTATTTCATCTAGTCTGTTGACATTGCTATAGATAAGACTATTTCATCTAGTCTGTTGATATTGCTATAGAAGAGGCTATTTCATCTAGTCTGTTGACATTGCTATAGACAAGGCTATTTCATCTAGTCTGTTGACATTGCTATAGATGAGGCTATTTCATCTAGTCTGTTGACATTGCTATAGACAAGGCTATTTCATCTAGTCTGTTGACATTGCTATAGATGAGGCTATTTCATCTAGTCTGTTGACATTGCTATAAATGAGGCTATTTCATCTAGTCTGTTGACATTGCTATAGACAAGGCTATTTCATCTAGTCTGTTGACATTGCTATAGATGAGGCTATTTCATCTAGTCTGTTGACATTGCTATAAATGAGGCTATTTCATCTAGTCTGTTGACATTGCTATAGACGAGGCTATTTCATTTAGTCTGTTGACATTGCTATAGACAAGGCTATTTCACCTAGTCTATTGACATTGCTATAGACGAGGCTATTTCATATAGTCTATTGACATTGCTATAGATGAGGCTATTTTACCTAGTCTGTTGAAATTGCTATAGACGAGGCTATTTCATATAGTCTATTGACATTGCTATAAATGAGGCTATTTCACCTAGTCTGTTGACATTGTTATAGATGAGGCTATTTCATATAGTCTGTTGACATTGCTTTAAATGAGGCTATTTCATCTAGCCTGTTGACATTGCTATAGATGAGGCTATTTCATCTAGTCTGTTGACATTGCTATAGATGAGGCTATTTCATCTAGTCTGTTGACATTGTTATAGACAAGGCTATTTCATCTAGTCTGTTGACATTGCTATAGACAAGGCTATTTCATCTAGTCTGTTGACATTGCTATAGACAAGGCTATTTCATCTAGTCTGTTGACATTGCTATAGACGAGGCTATTTCATCTAGACTGTTGAAATTGCTACAGACAAGGCTATTTCACCTAGTCTGTTGACATTGCTATAGATGAGGCTAGTTCATCTAGTCTGTTGAAATTGCTATAGACAAGGCTATTTCACCTAGTCTGTTGACATTGCTATAGACAAGGCTATTTCACCTAGTCTGTTGAAATTGCTATAGACGAGGCTATTTCATATAGTCTGTTGACATTGCTATAGACGAGGCTATTTCATATAGTCTGTTGACATTGCTATAGATGAGGCTATTTCAACTTGTGACACAGTGATAAATCTTGTGAATGGGATTCAAATATAGGAAAGTGATTATGTTTAGATTGAGACGTGGGCAGCAGTTCAACAGTACCATAAACAGAACTCAATATTTAATCAGAATAAAGAACATGATGCAAATATCGGCGTAGGTTTTTAGGTAATTGGCTCCTAAACAACAAGCTAAAACAATAAAAATAATCAAAAGATCACAAAAAGATAAAATGATGTTTGCCGCTTCTGTAACCTACGTCTGCAAAACTTACTTATTGATCTGAGGTTGAGTATATCAATGCAGTTGGAGTCTACCATATAATGGTGACACAGACAATAAAAACTTTAAAAGCCTAGACAAAAGTAAAATAATTAAAAAAGTGGAACGAAAAAAATAACGAAACATTTCTTTATGCTATGGAAAAAGCAGAACTTGTTATTACCATAGTTTCTAAGAGCGGAAAGGTGAGTTTACGCAGGTTACACAGATCAATGTACTAATCACTCAATAAATCAATTCATTAGTACATTCAATTGCACTAATCGCTATATTGTAATTTATATAATGACAGCAACCATTAGGAGTAGAAGGATGAATCCTCGACACACTGCTTATGAGCAGATAAACATACACTATAAATGAGTAGAAAGATCAATAACCTAACCAACTACTGTCAGCGCGCTTGTCAAACTACTGCGCACTATGAATGTGTTAACCCTTTCGCGGGCGAATTTTCAAAACTAAATCAGACCCCCATGGGCGAATTAATGTTCCAAAAAATTTTTTTTTTTAAAAGGTTCATACACTTTTCTGTGTGTTATTTTGTGCATATATCTATGTTTAAAGGTGCATATGTATACATGTATATATCCATAGGCATATATATATATATATATATATATTATAAACGAATAAAAATATGTATAACATAAAATATATGCTTTTCATAATGATTGTCTATTTACGAATGATATTTTCGAAAGCATTCTCCTTTACAAAGGCCCACATCACAGTCTTTGCACCATGTACTTATTCGTGTAACAAAGAGCTCCCACAAAGATATACTTCTTGGATTGGCAGGCTCAAAAAACTTTTCAAAATACTCTACTGGTTGAGCATCTACTGGAGTAAATACTGGGCCTGTCACTGCTATAAACTGCTGAATTGTAATAGATTTATCTCTGTTCATGTTGGTTATATTCTTCCAGGCACTGGCATCACTCCTACTCACATCCTCATCATTACTGCTACCAGCCTCTTCATCACTGTCACTTCCAGATGTAAAGTCATTCCAATCACAATCTGAACCTGATTCACTGTCATCTCTTGCTACTAAATCTAAAAAGTCACTGTCAGCTCTGAATCTCTTAGTAATTTCGGTACTAGTACTTGCTTTATTAGAATAATCTCGGAAGGTTCTTTTAGAAGTCACCATGACGGTAAACTAAATTCAAACTCTCGAAAAATTCAGTAAATAAAAGCTAAAACCGAACCAAGAAAAATAAAAAGCTGATAAATTATTTAGAACAATTTTCTAATTTTTTTCGAAAGTTTATTCATCACTGCTAAAAACGATTGTTTTTTTTCAACCTTGAAGTCAATTTTTGAGGCTAACCGAAACTACTATATCGTAGCTTGCTATTGGTAAAAAAAGTAAACAAAAAACGGCATTTAGCTAACCAGAAACTGCAAAAATAAAATACATTACCGAAACGACAAAAACGTCGCACTGCCCATTAGATGCCGTATCGCGAAGCGACAAAAACGTCGCACTGCCCGCGAAAGGGTTAAGGAAGATCTGGAAGAAAATGCCTAGGGAGGAAACCAGTATGAAGTAGCTAAAGGGAAAGGTAATAATAAGGTTAATAAAAAATATGCACATTGTGTAAAAAATTCAAGGACGATCTGGATATATAATTTTCAGATAATTTATGCAATACTTATATGACAAGAAAGGCAGAGATAAAAAATCCAAATTACACTTATTAGATCAACTGATCAAAAAAGGCAGCTGAATTATCTCATTTGATGAAAAAAACCTTATGATGGGTACAAGCAAACCTTATGATGGGTACAAGCAAACAAGCCACAATTAAACAATGGTATTATTAACCCTTTCACTGCCAACCATGTACACATTCGACTATCGGCCTATTGCCAGCCATTTTACCGAAAATTGTCGATATTGCTTCATGATATGTATACAATATTTTTTTAATTTCAAACTCTATCTAGAGCATTGTTGTTACATATTTTATTTTGCCAACATTTTAACCAACATTGCTATGCAAAAAATTATATGTATCTATACTTTGTGCGATGATAAAGCTATGTGAAGCTACGATCGCTGCGAAGCTAAAACGATCCTCCACAATGCTCCTTACTCTTACAAAGCTACTACTTTCACAACTATCAGCGACAGTGCTGCTACTTTAATTATCTGTATAATCACGAAAATCTGAATCTGAATTGGCTATAACGTCACCAACATAACTAATTACTTGTTTTCTGACTCGCGCGGTACTTAACAAAACTTACACAAAAAATGTTCGTTTTTAGGTTGGAAATTCTCAGACAAAAACTTTTAATTTCTTCGTTGTTTTAGGCCAATTCTATAGAGAAATCTTCGAACAACACCGTCAATTTCATAAAAGTCCTAAAGACTGTGGGTTATTTTGTCAATGAATAATAAAATTAAGTTACAACGCAATTGCTGGGAAAGTCGCAAAAATGCGTCTATGGCACTCGACCCTAAAAATCGCATAAATGCGTATTTGGCAGCGAAAGGGTTAAAAAGCACTAAAGTTAGAAAAATAGTTTATGCCTTTACTAACTAAATTTAGCTCTTTACTTTACCATCCAGACTAAAATTGACCAGAAAGTTAAATCATGAGATGGTCATGAAAAAAGTGGTTTAAAAGGAGGAAGTGATGATTCAACAAGAATTCGCCAAGATTATTAAACTAATAAATGCTAAAGAGTAACATATGATGATGATTGTAAAAAAGGATTCTAAGCTAGGGCAGCCTAGCTATAAGCAAACTGCAGGGTCTCTGCTGTTAGCACTAAGAATGCCCATAAGACAGCGATGATTGAAAATGCCATAGGAATGGAAAATTCAATAGACATGATGAGTTCAAATTTGAGCAACTGGCTTAACTTTCCATCACAAAGAAAACTCCAATGAAGCAGTAAAAAGTGGCTATTTTATCAGTATTTCAACTACAAATTTTTGCCGCATGCAGGTAAGCCCAGTATTTTGCCAGTTTATTTTGATTAAATAAAGTCGAATGCTGACAACTAAGCATCCTTTTTGCATTACCATGATATATTTTGCATTATTCTTCGTTGTTCAGTACCAATCAACTATGGAAGCATACACACTGCGTTCAATTTTATATGCATAAAGATATGTTCTTATAACGGTAATGTAGATAAAACCTATAACTACCAATATAAATCCTCTTTGTTATAGCCTAACAATAAAGTAGCAACACACAAAAGTTTTCTCTTTTAAAGCTAGCCTAATTACATTAAAGGTACATACATCAAAACTACATACATAATAATGATAATCAATAAAAATGGCAAAATTCTGTTTGTTGCTACAATTTTACCTGATTTGATGTTTTAAATTTTGATAAAATCACTAATTACTTTACATTTAATTGTTTAATAGTTTTTTTTACAGACAACGATCTTGCTCTGCTGGCTAAAACTTATGAATTTGTGACAACACACCATTGACTATCGTAATGACACACAATAAACAACACTTATATGGAGACAGACCCATAAAAATGAGTGAAATCTAACATTACTGAGCCTAAATCAGACGTGTTTTTTAGCTTTTAAAAAGAATTGTTTGCTGTTTTAAGCAATGAAGAATTGAAAGGTTTTTCAAGCTTATTAGCTGAAAATTGTGCAATATTTCGTATATATATTATGAAAAAAATGGACTAATATAGCAAGTTTTAGGGGGTGCGTGGCCAGTTACGAAAATGATTTAAAATCGCAAATTTATATGTATAACCGCAAATTACAACAAAAGATTTTTAGCTGTACACAAATCGTGTTATAGGAAAAAATTGGTTTTTCTTACTTCATCACTAGCGGGCTCGCTAGATATATTGAGAAAATAAAAATTACGTTAGTCAGTTTAAAAACGTATGCACACGTGTGCACATCACGCCGCCAATATACGGTAGGTTTTTAGGAATAACGGAACAGGAAGCGGAGAAAAATCAAAAAAGAAATTGCAAAATTTGTAACTGATCAACTCCTAAATAAACAACTTCAATTTTAGCAACGGCTGATGTATAATAAAGACGCTTTATGAAGCAGCATATTTTGCCAACAGTAAACACGGGAAACATGTAGAAACTGCCGCAGTTTTTTCGCTTACATTGCATTAGGTTTATTGTATTACACATAGGGTAGCCTGAGCGTGGCACATCCGGTGTAGCCATTAGAAATAATTTTGTTTGTCCGATTGGTTTCAAGCCCACATAAAACTTTCATGTTCGTGCAGTTCGGGACGGGGCTTCATAAACTCCGCCAAATTTTTTTTATCGTGGCTATGAATTCGGTGTATAACAGGTGAATAGGGCTATATCTGTTGCAGACTATCTTCATTAATAATACAGTAGTACGTTCATGTATGGCTATTAGATACATGTAGCTATTAGTCTTGCTAATGTCGCTAAAGCAAGAATTAAAAGAGTTACTTATTTAATAAGCTCTTTGTGCGATTGCTAATTTACATTTAAATAACATTTTTAAAGGCTATTTCAAATTCTATAATATTTAGTCAAAAACATTTCAAGCTTCTGCGCCAACATGCAACTAATAAATGGATTATATTTTATTGAGGGTTTTGCAGCCATTGTCAGTCATACACAAACGGATTACATGGATAGAACGTGTATTAGCTTAATAAAGCGTGCGTATATAATGTGATGGATTTGCTAAACTCAACTATTTCTAATAGCCTTATGCATCAAGCTGTTCTGGGATTAGCATAGTAATATGCAAGCCAGCTTTCATGGAAAGCCAATGGACTATCACAGAACATTGTATATAAGGATATGTAAAGCATTGTAGACCAGAATGGGTAAAAATAAGTAATGAAGGAAAGTACGCTAATGAGACAGAAGAACCAAGAGTAAAGAGTACCAGATACTGTCTACAAGCGACGAGACTATACATGGACATTTGTGAATTACTATATATGGACATTTGTGAATTATTTGAACAATAATTTATCTCTGTGCAGATTAAGCTTGCGTAATAAAGAGCCATACTCATCATTCACCAGTCATCTTGCTTGCAACAATTACGGTTGTGCATGAGAGCTAATACTCATTCAGTATAAGACAACTTGTAACCAGAACCCACTTAGTAGTGATTGCAAGTGCCGTAATTTGCTATATTAGCGAGAGGCAAGCGCAAAAATTCACTACAATAATTTAGCCATGAACAGGAAGAGAAAGTAAGTAAACAATCTCAATGCTATATCCACATGCGTAATGTAATGCGTAATATTAACGTAACATAATATTTAACCCATAATGTCTAAGTTAAATAAAATGTGTAACAAAATATAATATGTAACAATTGAACTGTAAAAGTGAGTATCAGACAATGACAATCTGGCCGATATCCTCACTAAGCCACACGGTAAAACGCAACACCATCAAGCTTGAGATACACATCGTCGGCTAACAGCATACCGTCAAATAAAAACACATCAACATTAAAACCACAAACCCAACAATGCCTTGCTTGTGGAAAATCAAACCACAAAACTCATGACTGCCGCTCTAAGTCTAGACTCACGTGTTTATTCTGTAACTAACCTGGACATATCGAAACAGTCTGCTTTCAGAAGAAAAAACAGTTATCTACTAAACATGATGCCTCTGCTAGTGTATCGAACTTTAGCTTTACAATCGTTAGCAGTGAAATTACACATGCTGATAGTGCTGAATCCGACAAACAACCGTCGAAAAACTACAAAACAAAAACGGTCTATTAATAGAGTGTGGAGCAACGTGCCATATCTTAATATCAATAACAATGCATTACGCTTCAAATCGTACGACTCGACATTTGAACCTACCTGACACTATATTCAGCTAGCAAATGGTGAACAAAGTAACGAATTTGCAACAGCTAGAGGAGAAGCCGAGTTCATCATATATGACACTAACAATATTCCAACAAGAATCTCACTAAAAAATGCTCTATTGGCGCCGAAATTTCTTACGAGTATTTTCTCTGTCCGTTCAGCAACCGATGCTATAGAAAAATGACATTTACTAAGAAAGCAGCTACGCTCACCAAACATAATACAAACTTCCAAATCATGAGACAAGGGCAGCTGTATTTTCTCCAAACAGAACGTAATCATGACACCTCTGACTCAATATTCACCAATCGCACAATCGACGAATGGCATGTCACTTTAGGACACACGAATCATGATGACATACGAAAGCTTCAACAAGTAACTCGTGGAATGAATGTGACACAAAGCAAGGGCAATACTGGTAATTCATGTCAAACGTATGAACAACAAAATTATCAGACAACCAAAGTCAAAGGATGACCCGCCGTTGTACGCCAAAAAGCCTTTCGAACGAGTGCACACTGGCATTTGTGGTCCCATCAATCCTGTTTCCAAAGAGGGTTACAAATATATAATCAACTTCGTAGACGAGTACTCAAGTATGCTATTGGTTTACTCACTACGCTCAAAAGATGAATCAGCTACTGCTTTAAAGCAATTTCTCGCAGACGTAGCGCCTATCAGTACAGTGCTTGGAGTTCACAGTGATAACAGAAGAGAATACCTCTGCTATGCTTTCCAATCAATACTTAGTGACAAAAGTATTCAACATACAACAACTACGCCATATTCACCGTATCAAGACGGTAAATCCGAATGATCGTGGAGAAATCTACTTGAGGTATCACGATGTATGATCACCGACGCCTCGCAGCCAAAAAAGTACTGGCCATATGCTGTAAGACACGCAGCTTACATACGAAATGGCTCGTACCAACGCAGGAGCAAATCAACCGCTTATGAGTTGTTCACAGAAGTCAAACCAGATATGAGAAACATACAGTTTTGGCTCACGATGCACATTCTTAGTTGAAAGACATGAAACCAAATTAGAACCTCGTGGAGAAGAAAGAACTTACCTACGGTAGGTATAAACCTGATTAACCAAGGTTACTATATTCTGAACAATGATCGCGACAGGGTTATCACATCGAAAAATGTTCTTGTACACAAACTCAGAGCTTCCGATTGACAATGTACACTCAGACGAAAGCGAAGACTCCACTGATAACGACCAGATACCAGTTATGAAACGACCAATCACTGACAATGCTACCAACAACCAGCAGCAATCACACCATGAACAAGAAGAGTCCACAAGTAATACACAATCGGACCAGTCAACCGTCAGTACTAACCCACACGACCGACCACGCCATGAACACCGACCGCCTAAACACCTATCCGACTATGTTCTAACTGTGTCAACCGACTACGCATATGATGTAATACCTTTTATACCACAACTTATGAAAAAGCAATCAACTCAACTGATTCGAAAAGATGGAAAGCGGTAATGGACAATGAGGTCGCAACTCTAACTGAGAATGACACTTGGGCGTTAGTTCCCCTACCTGTGAATAGATCAGAAACCAAAGGCAGATGGGTCTATACAACAAAACAAAGCGTGAACACCAACGAAGTGCAGTACAAAGCTAGATTCGTTGCTAAAGAGTATTCACAACTAGCTGGTACCGACTACGTCGAAACTTACTCGCCTACAACACGCCTCACATCTATACGCACGTTATTGCAGAAGGCAGCTAATGAGAAACTTCTCTTGCACCAAATAGATGTCAAGGATGCTTATCTAAACACATCTAAAGACAAAGACATCTATGTGGAACAGCCACAAGGGTACGAACAAACACACAATGGAGTTCGCCTCACATGTCATCTTAAGAAGAGCCTATACCGTTTAAAACAAAGCGGATGAAATTGGCATATCACACTCACCAGCTTCCTGAAAGAGCCAGGATATTCCTTTAACGCTAACGACACATGTATATATCAAAGATACTACACACGATAGTACACGTATCATGTTTTGGGTGGATGACATAATCATCGCTGCTAAGAATCTCGAAGCGATCACGTCTGTAAAAGATATGTTACACGCCAAGTTTCACATGGATGATCAAGGCCCTTCGAAATGGTTTCTTGGTATAGACTTTGAACGCACAGAAAATGGGTGTTATAAGATGAGTCAATAACGCTACATTGATCCCATTCTAAAACGCTTCAATATGACTGATGCCAAGACTGCCAACAGCCCTGCTGACACGAGTATACAACTCCAGAAAGCCACAGATGATGAACACAATGCTTTTCTCACCAATAAGTTCCCATATCGCCAAGCCATAGGTAGTCTTATTTACTTGATGACAGGTACACGCCCTGATATCTGCTGGTCAGTATCAAAGTTATCACAATACTTAGACAAGCCAAGCTTAACACACGTTACCGCTCTCAAACGAGTATTAAGGTAGATAAAGGGGACTAAAGCGTACTATCTGTTATATACACCTGCAGACAACCTGCTAACCGCACATACTGATTCCGACTGGGCAGGTAGTATCGATGACTGCCAATCGACTACTGGGTACCTATGTACACTAGGCAGCTCGCCCGTAAGCTGGAAAACCCGTAAACAACCTACTGTAGCACTTTCGAGTTGTGAAGCCGAATACATGGCACTAACTGAGAGGACAAAAAATGCTCTATCTCCGCAGCTTCTGTGACCGCATCAACTTGCCTATGCCTACTCCTATGCCGCTATACAGTGACAACCAGGGAGCGATATCTATTGTTGCTAACAATAGGGAACATCATAGTCGCACTAAGCATACGACGTGCGATATCATTTCGTGAGAGAACAAACCGACATCGCATACGAACATGTATCAACCAATGACAATCTGGCCGATATCCTCATTAAGCCACTCGGTACAACGCAACACCGTCTAGCTGTTAACAAGCTTGGGCTTGACGGGGCGGGTTGAGAGGACAACCCCATACTTGTTTACATTGCTTTGTATACCTGATTACTTGTGTTACCTGACGATATCGCTACTAATTAAATATCATTCTGATTCACATATATATATATATATACATATATATATATATACTCATTGTCTGATACTCACTCTTACAGTTCAATTGTTACATATTATATTTTGTTACACATTCTATTTGACTTGGACATTATGGGTTAAATATTATGTTACGTTAATATTACGCATTACATTACGCATGTGGATATAGCATTGAGATTTTTTACCCACTTTCTCTTCCTGTTCATGGCTAAATTATATACGCACGCTTGATTAACCTAATAAATATTCTATCCATGTAATCCATTGGTGTATGACTGACAATGGCTGCAAAACCTTCAATATATTTTTGAGAGCGGCCCCATAATTTGGTTATAACTGTAAGAATATTTGACTTTTTCGAGCTAAGTCATCCATAACAAGGTAATAAAATACATTAAATTATTGATTTCTCGCCGCCGATGCCAAACTCTCTGTGGAATAGCCTATTGTGTGAATATCTAAGGCTTTCCTGTGATTACCAAATAATACAAAACCTGGCTTGCATGGAAAGCCGAAAACTAGGTAAAAATCAGGACTCGCTATATGAAGGGCAGTAAATCACTGTTTAGGAAAAAACCTGGTAACTGAGAGCAAAACATGGAAACTGTGCTACTGATTTGCTGTATTTTTCTATTTTGCTGACAATTAACCTTCAGCGTGGTCTGGGCAGACAGACTATTACGTAGAAGTGGAGGCTGCTGAGCAGTTATTGGTTTATGCACAGGTGTTGGCAGTAGGGACTGCTGTATTTGTGTGAGGTTGGTTGTCGCTATTTTGCTATGGGCATGCAACACCATGGCAGTTAAGGCTGGTGGCAAAGGGTGGTTGGTGTGCCATCCTTGCAGCTTGGTGCCGCGTAACAACAGTTTTTTGTTGTTTTAATCACTTTTGACACATTTGACTTGCAACTTGACGCATTTAAAAAACAAACCAGCTAGAGTTCACCATCATAACTCAGCTAAAACAAAATTAAAAGAACATTTCAAGTGGGCACTGCCAATTGTCATGAATCTTTTTATTTATTGATTTAGCTTCTTAGCTATTCCTATTAATACAAATTTGCTCATTACCTCATCAAACTGAATATTATAATAATGCCTCTAATTTTGTGTCTGCAATGAGGAAATTTTACACAGAGTATCGGTGCAGGCATCTATTTTGAATTTTTTCAAAGGCATTTGATGAAATCTTTCATTCCCTTCTAGTGAGTCAATATTCTTATTTTGGTTTTCCAAGTGGTATTTTCTTTTGGATTTTAAACTTTTTACCCGACGAAAGCCAGGGAGAAATTATACATTTTTTTTCAGTTTGTTTGACAGTCACATGAGGGGTGCCACTAAGCTGGGTTCTTAGTCTAACACTCTTATTACATAGGTCTTTCCTTAAAGATGTGATTGCGTCAAATTTTAGTTGATTTCAAAGGAAAGCATTTTTTGTCTATAAGTTGATGTTGTTTGTTGTGTTAGGCAATCTCATTGTCAAGATATTTGAAGATTGAAATAAAAAAATTTGATCGCGGTAAAAACGCTCAGGCCAAAAAACATGCTCAGACTTGCCCAAAATGATGTAACGAGTGATACAACCTGTCTCTATCTCTTGTATTCATATCGGCTAATGCGATAAAAGTTTAGTCCTACACGGCTCTATTGGCATATATTTTATTTTGTATTTGCTCATGTTGACTAGAATAAAATTTTAAATCCAGCTACAGATACATTATTATGAATGTCTCAAACACCTCAAATAAGAAAAATTAAAAACTTGTCATATTAACTTCCTCTAAATGCTGTGTAAACATCTGAGTACCGACTACGATTCTGCCGGTCTACGGTAATTAGGTCGTCGAGTTAACTTAGTTCATCATGGCCTTTGTATCAGTTAAGTTCTCAGTTGCTACCCACATCGGAAACTAGCTACTAAACATAATAAGCATGCCGCCATCTTTGAAAAGAATATGTTCAAATATATGGCGAAGCCAACTGCATCCCAAAGAGTCATGTATAGTCAACGTTATCTAGTCATCAATTTGTAGAAAAAATTTACTAGTCACATTCGATTAGTTAATCCAAGTACAAAATAAATGGTTCTATGTGTTGACCGAAATAGTGAACGCAAAACAACGCAAAACAACATCAATTTCATTGAAATCAATTAACCCACCGACTCTGGCAAACAATTACTAAAGCCATTCTTGCACCTGGTTGGTGATTTGTGAGCTCACCTGTTTTCACTTACTAGGGTGGAGCATAAAATTTTTTGAACTTAATATTTGGTCCGTTGGAATTGAGTCGAGCAATGTAGAAGTACCTGCCAATACAGCTCTGATTACACTCTATAAATCCATCTATCGGAGAAGATTTCAGCACAGATGACAACAGGGCTTTGATGTATTCAATATGTTCTGCAAATCATGTTTTGCATTGTCTTCAACAATATTATCTTTATCTATATACATGTATATATTTCTCAAAGTTCATCCATTAATCGGAAATCCGGCTATAGATCTTAAAATCTTGGAATATTCCATACCGAAGTGGATTTGATCTCGGATCAAGCCGTTCACCAGTCTTACACCTAGCCCACAAGACTATGGAAGTCGAATTGTTAGCCTGCCAATATAAGTCATTATATCAGAGCAATACCTAACTGCTTTACGTTTGACGTGGGTCATAGCATAATGTCACAAGAAGCTGTTCGCTCACATTATTAAAATGGCTAATAGCAAAACTCTCACTACTTCTCATTGTTTATAAGACAAAAAACTTTTCTCGTGATATGTAGTTTGAAAGTTAGAATGGCAAATGTTGTTATATGTTAAATACAAATCAATTTTCTGTCCAAATACTCTTCTATTACACGGGCAACACCGGGTGGCACAGCTAGTTTTATTATATAACTTTTACAAGCCAAATAATTTTCATCGCAGCATAAAGTTTTTATTAAAAACATCCATTCAAGCCGTGGCCATTCACATAGTTTCAGCTTAGATAATAGGACAAATTAATCTATTTCAGCAAACTCAAACAAAACATATTATGGTTTGTGCAGCACACAGTCGTGTCTCTCTTTCCCATTTATGGCAGTTTCCAGACCGACACGACTGCTCCCCTAGTGAACTACATAAACATTCTGTAACAATAAAACAAATGTAATAGGTGTCATTCATATGTATGTCGTTCTAACGCGTATTTACTGAAAGCTTTCAATTTGAGATTTAGATAGATTGCGAGCGTAATTTTCAAAATGAATGAATGTTTAATAAAAGCATAAATACGCAAAGCCAATAATTTGAAGCTTTTTTTCTGAGAGTTAAAGATGAGCATTGATCAATCGATGTTCCTTACTTTTGTACAAGTGAGAAATGAACATAAATTCTAATCACTAGAAATTCCCCTGTCATACAGCCCACGACCAAAGTGATATTGGAGAAAAGACAGGGTACTGATGGTTGAGAAATGCAATATTAGCAGTCAAATAGCACTGCAGTGCAATAGGATAACTGCAATGGTAGCTGTAATGTACTGGGTGTTATTATGTACAACAAACAGCAATAATGAAAGGAAAAGATTATATGTTTATATCTCTCCCCCGCAATAGGAGAAATGCAATATTAGAAGTAAAATGCACTGATATTATTAGAATAACCAATATTATTAATATAGTAATACAGTAATAACAAAAAACCAATGCACAATTTTGTTTACATTTCAAAATGTCATAGCTAACAATATCAAGAAGTTGCGATATTTATATAGATTTTTAGAAAATCTATTTAATAAAACTATTTAGAAAAAATAATAACAGTAACATATTGCCCAACATCGGTCACTATATACTTCGATCTTGTATATTCGAATGCTTATTCTTATAATTAAATCTTATAAAATCGAATAATTATTCTTATAATTAAATCTTATAAAATCAAACAATTATTCTTATAATTAAATATTGTAATAATCTCATAAGAATCGTTAAAAAAATATCATAATTTCCTTTACTTTTACTGCTTTGGACATCAGTTGGATTACCAAAGTACTCGTAAATGTCCAAAATGTCAGTTACTTTGAAATCGGCAAAAAAGAAACGAACTTTTCAGTACTTCTACGTTAATTACAGAAACCTTCGGGGATTGGACCATGCTATAGACTGGTCAAATGAAAATGTTTTTTTTTTCGTGAAATGCGCACGACTTGATGGTTCTATTCTCTGTCGCTCGACGTTTCGTTCGCCGGTCTTAATTTTGATAAAAATAAGGTTTGTCAAGTTTTAACAACGATTTTAGGCCGAATTAATCTGTCTATTTATGTATAATCCGATCAGATGGGTAAGGTTTAGGAAATTTTCTACAAATAATAAAGACTTGGTAACATATTTAAATAGACAAAACACATATAAACACATGTTTATATGTGTTTTGTATCGTTATTATACTTAAACGACTCCATTAAAAAGTGGTTAAATTTGTTGATGAGATTTCGGTACAAGGGTTTGCGATGGCCGTTGAATAATTTTCGTGAGCTGTGTGCACATATGCATTTATCATAAATCTCCCAAACAATCGCTTCGCTCGTGTTTGGTTGTGGGATAAATCTAATTTACTAGCTAAAAATGTCAAAGAAAATTTTAAGCAAATTTTATAGTTAGGTGAAATGATAAAAAGTTGTGAAACGATTAAAAAGGTATGAAACGATGATTCGTGATAGCAAAAAGTTATAATTTTACTTGTTAGTAGATGTATTCATAAGTACTAAAATTATTAACGATAGTTTAGAATATATGTAAAGGACACTCAAAGTTAAAGATAAATTTACCTCCATTCTCCTATCTTTCTCTGCAGCACAATGCTGTTGACGCCTGTCAGCTCTAACCATAACCTGTCTGCCCCAACCTTTAATCACACGACGCTCAGAAAACTTTGAGTCACCTTCGCTGAACTGAGCATTGTTACAATTCTGTTGTTCGTCAATAAAACTGTCGGTGCAGTAATTCAGTAAATTAAGGATATCAATTAAATCAGTAAATTCAATACAGATGTCGATGCACGTAGCTACTAGAATCTACTACTAGTATAGTCGGTGCGCGCAACTAACTAGTAATAAAGCAAAATCCCTAACAAAGAGAATCTTCGAAATTACAGACAAACCGTTTTACGAGCAGCGATAACATTTAATATGACCTATATAACAAATTCGTGCTGATGATTAGCTAATGAAAAGATCTTATATTTGTTGCTCGTGGACTCTTTTCACGTGTATCACTCGTTACGTCACAAATGAACAACCCGCTCAAATCTGAGCCTTTTAAAAGATGGCCTCATTCAAACGCTTATATCTCTCGACAGGGCTAGTCTATAAATACAAAAATGACATCAAATTGTAGCTGATGTTTTAGCCTTTTATTGGTCTTAATTTCATTAAATCAACCTTTTTGACGCAACCACATCTTTAACATCCACTTTTTGGTTGTATGCAGATGCCTTGTTACATGGCCCAGTTATTGGGTTTCTTCTGTGGAGGCTGGTTTTATAAAATCAGAGACCAGTAAATGGCAGAGGTCTTTAATACATCGATACATATTCAGAATCTGCAATTTAGATTAAACAATGTAGTTCTAAACATATCAAATAGTATCAAATATTTAGAAGTTTCAACCAATGGCTTGCTAACCGACATGCAAATGCTGTAGCCTTTGGCTACACGCCTTGTGAACGAAAGCAGCTACTGTTTTTTTTAAAGGAAACAACCTTTCTCCTCATTATACCAAGTGATGATTTGCAGCTACTGTTAGATACAGCAGCCTGTTGCCATTATGAGTGTAGACAACTTTTTAAACGGAGCCCATGTTTTTGCTATGGTGTTGTTGTGTGTTAGATGGTTTCGCTTAATTCAGTGTTAATAAATTAACAACCATTTATGTTCCAGTAACAATCAGCATGCCTGGAGCTACAGCAGGCATGTATTAATGCCGATAACATATTGTACAAGTATTGCATAAAAAACAGCATATGGGTAGCACTATTGCGGAACAGATATGTAATGTATCAAGAGAAGATAACTGCGTTAAGCAAGCAGTAAGTATTACGTGTAAGCAAAAAAGCAATGAGTATCTAATATAAGCAAACTAATACAAGTATTGATATGATTGTTATTGGCTATCGATACCAAACATCCCCTCTATTCTCTGCAACAGTGTGTCCATGAAATTGTTTTGTAACATTGTCACTTAACCAACGGTGAGGGTTCCTGATGCGTTTAGAGCAACAGGTGTCTGTTTGCCCAACATGATTAGTGTCACTGTTATCGTTATCGGAGTCGGTTTCAACATTACGCTGTGGTTGCTCAACCATAGGCATTGGATGTACCGCACAAATGTCTCTCCTGTTGCAGCGTATCACATCATCTATACGTAGCGAGTAACACCTATTGCTGAGTTGTTTTTCAACAACGCTCTCTCTCTCTACTGGCGACGATGATTCTGCCAATTATGTATGAGCAATGGTTGCCTCTCGCTCCACTGAGGCAGATCTTTGGCGGTTCTATTCTAGTGTTTTTGCACTCTCTGTTTCTGTTCCTGTTTTTGGCTCCACGTTGACCCCTTGGATGGTACCGTTTGTTGCTGTGGGATAATCGATTGTGTTACCCTGCCAATGAGTTGTCGCATTGGGCTAGCGTTCGTGCTCTCTAGGGGTGTTAAAGCATTTTAGTAATGCGAGTTCTAGCTCAGGGCATCTGTGTAAAGTGCGTTTTGCTATTTTGACGGCTTAATGGCTTCGGCGTTACCGTTGAACTGCGAAACATGTGGTGAACTGGTGACATGATGAAAATTTCAGTCCTTGCTAAATGTAGTGAACTGGTAAAATGTGAACTGCGGGCCATTGTCTGTCATGACCATCTTTGGTATTCCTAGGCGATTGAAGCACTTCTTTAGATTGCTGAGGACTGGCTGTGTCGGCTGGTTAGTGAGTCGCTCAAACTTCATGTAGTCAGTAGTGTAATCACCAATAACCATGTAATGTGTGTCTTTGAACTTGAATAGGTCTATGCCAACGGTACTACATGACTGTAGGATTTCCTTTTTTTGTTTTGGAGTTTAGTTGGCAGACGGAGCAGTTTTTGATTTTTTCTGTTCTATCGATTGTCATGTTTAGCCAGAACACCGTATGATGTGCACTGCGTAGTGTTGAGTTAATTTCCTTGTGAGGATTATGGAGTAGTTCGAGAAGTCTCTTTTGCATGCTTTTAGGTACGAAAATACGAGTGTTTTTGTGTACAATGCCTCTTTTTACGGTGAGCTCCTTAAAATGTTTGTATTTTTATATGCATGCGTATTTGTGTTTTCTCAACGTTTCGTATAGGAAATGTAAGTCTGGTAACATCGTTGTCGTCATAAATAGCAAACAGGTGTTTTGGTGGCTGGTCAAAGTACGAGTTTCGAAATAATAAATTTGCCATGGGCTGTTCAGATCTCTTCGGCCAACTGACTTTTATGTTGGGATATCTTTGTAAATGTAGCAACATGTAATGCGTTGGGGTCAGTCAGTAAAGTTTTAAGTCTGTCAAAGGCATTGGATAGGTCTTGGTCCCACTCAAACGTGACTTCACTTGAGTAGCCTTTTTGGAAGTTCGGCTATAGCTGACAGATCGCTAACAATTTCGGACATATAGGTGAAATGTTTCAGAAAGCGTCCTATTCCTTGCTGGGTTTTTGCAACCCAACAAGCAATGAGTATCAAATATAAGCAAAAAAATATGAGTATTGATATGATTGTTATTGGCTATTGATACCAAACAGGTGTCTTTACAGCCTATTTACTCATATGAAGAGTTCAGAGATCACATGACATTCTGTGAGTAGCAAGAGTTGACCAATCATAAAACACAAAAATTGCTCAATATGCCCTTCTCAGTTTAGCAATGCAAGTCCAACGAACTAATAAGCTCGTAATAGAATTTGCTCTGTTTTTTTAATGAAAAACCGAAGGATATCCAATAAGTAAGATTTATGTGATTAGCTTATGATTGTGTCGCAATAAAACTTTTGGAGGTGTTGCTTTTTAAAATTTTGTTTTAAATGAAATCAGAAAGATGTAAGCGTTCTCATTCGTGTCTATAACCCAAACTGTTTTTTGTCCTCTACAGAGTGCAGAGTTTTATTTGTTATCCAAAAATCGTTAATTTTCTACTTTCTGTGCAGCGATTATTCTTGATACTTTTTTGTAGTAGACACTTTTAGCCAGGTCAATCAGCATTAACTAGGTGAAGCGATCTGTCATGTTTTTCAACTTGGAGGTCCTGTTTTCAACTGCTTCTCCCAGTAGCAGGGCCTTAAAGTTGGCTACTGTGGCACAGCAAGTGCCTATGCCTAGATCACCATTCGTTCTGCCAAACTGGCAATTGAAAAAAGAACCTCAGATTTTAGTCATTGACTTATTGTTTGTACACTCAAGCATGACTACCGAATTTCTTGATATACAAATTTTCTGAAATAAATACCATATTTACTTACAGTGCTCATACTCGCAGTGCTGCATAAACTCCTCAAGTCAGTAGGTGGTCAGACAAATGTTAATTTTTATGAACACAGTAGAGTAGGTTGCCCTTGCAGAGCTAACTCTCCACATAGACACTAAGAATTTTCTCAATCACAATAATATTATGACCTTTTTAATCACTATACGATCGTGCTGGGCGCAGGTACTTCTTGGCCAACGAGTTTAGACTCCGTTCCCTTCCGTTCGAGTTTTTTGAGTATCGAATTGATGGTGGTGCTTGGCACGAGTACTTCTTGGCCAACGGGTTTTTCGAGCATCGGGCTTGTTGATATGGGGTTTATGTCTAAAATTTCCAAACATCAGACATTCTAAAATTTATGATGCAATTATTATTCTATTTGTTTATTGTTTTTTACTATTTTCTAATGACCGATATTCATACTCGCAGCCTTAATCGTTTGAAGTTTGAACCCCAACTGTCGGTTTTCAGGCATTGCATAGGGTGTGTCAGAATCTCTATCTGCTGGAATTCCGGCATTCACATGGCTTTGTTTATTAAAGCTGTTTCTAAGTAACAGCGTAAACCAATAAAATTAACTTTTGCACATGATATTAGACCAGAAATTTCGCTTCTATTTGTAACAGTTTTCAAATATCTTTACCTACTTCCTTCGTTTTAATAACAAACTTTATTTAAACGATATCGCGAAAAAGATTGACACGACTCGTTTGTTGGTAGGTCATAAATGATTGTGATGCAAATAAAGAATTCTAGAATACTTATACTATAATACTTATAATACTTAATAATAATAATTATAATTTTCCAGTATATTTTGAGTCATGAAATAATGATGAACATGTGCTCAATGGTTATGACGCTATTGTAAATGTTTTTACGAATTTTTTAAAATCGTACAAGCTTTTATAGCTTTAGCCTGAATAATGGTAAAGTAATGTTTTTTTCTGTTTGATGACATTTGTTGTGGGTTGCCCGACTTTTTTACCAGTGTTTTACAAAATATCATTGTATTATGAGCACGTTCAGATACATGTGTATATAATAAAAGATTAAAAACTTCAGATTGTTGGACAGATTGCCCAGGGTTACTGACGCGCATTGACAAAGGCCAGGGCTCAAAGGGTTAACAGGCGGGTGATCAAACATTGTTTAGAGCGCAGGACACAATAGACCGATTTTTAGTCCACTCTACACACCGGATCCGTGCACCCGAACTCGCAAGTCAAAACCCAAACCCGCAAGATCGAAATGCTCAAAATCTCTATTACCTGAGACTCGAGAGAAAATAAACCCGCAAGTTCAACGAGTTTCATTACCCGTGCCCAGCACTACTTTACGAGGATGACTGGTGAAGCAACTAGTACCAGGGCTGTCACCTTTAACAACTTTATAATCTTTAAGATAAATTCAATAGTCCAACTAACACTGCTGTGCAGAATGAATTACTAGTGAAGGTATGGTAAACAGGTGTTGAGTAATCTATAATTTGTTTCTTTATTTGAATGATTACATTTTTTGTATCTCAGTAACACAAGCTACCTACATTTTACAAGGTACCTACATCTTAATTTTTATGCTTCATTTTTGCTCATCTGGCTTAAATTTCTAAAATTCAGTCTGTGAACCGTTTAAGAAGCTATTCACCAACGCTTGCAACAAAGGTTGCAACAAGTAAAGTGACTCTAAAACAAATGGAGATGAATAACTTTATTTTATCAGACTTTGGTAAAAAGTCAAGTGCTTTGATTTACGTGCCATGAAAAGAATACATTTTTGAAGAAGAGTTATGAAGAAAAAAGTTTTGCGAGTTGGTTATTCAGGGAATGTTTATTAATAAATATGTTGGATGAATTTGTGTATTAGGTCTTATGTCTGGAAGGTTGTGTCTGGTCTTATGTCTGGTCAACAAAGCTATGATACAATAATATATAAATACAACATATAATACTTGAGCATCTATAGCTCATTTTTATGTATAACTATGCCAAAAGACAGAAAAATCGATATGTCGACAGAAAAGTCGATATGGTTAGGCTAGGAAATATGGATCAATGCCATTGGTCATATGACAATGGACAAATTGAAAGTAAAACAACAGTGCTATCCTTCTGTTTATGAAATATTGTATTGCCTCAAAAGTAACGTGTTAGATAAATGCTCACTTGACCCTACACTAGATTCTTACACTATTACATTACTTTGATCGAAGTTGATGTCCTATGTCGTATTACCATGCTGTACAGTCTGACTAGGATGCTAGAATTCTAAGATGCCTATTGCAGATTTTGGATGTTTATGGCATATGAATAACAGAACAGAAAGAGGACTGTCTATGTAGATCTGTAGCTTTCAGATTGAATTAACTAGAAATACTGGGTAAGTATTAACTCAACCCTCTCTCCTGGTAATATGGAACCAATAGTCTTAAAGCTGGCTATACAGGTCGATATTTCATTATGTAAAATTGTGAAAGTAAAACTAAGTTGAATTCACCGATTGTTCCGACAAGGCCAATATCACCACTGTTTTGCAATGTTTTATACAAAATTATAATTTTTTGCCAATACCTGCAGTAGCTAGTTTTTTGTTGACAAGCAAACCGCTTGACCTGCAAACGACAGGTTTCGGTTCAATTCTCAAAAAGGCCACCGGTGGTGACAGGAATGACATCTAACCTTAAATTGTTCTCCGCAACTGGCCATGTCTCCAGTCGTCGAGATTCTCTTGCCACTAGACCCTGAGATGTCCAGCCAAGATCACAGAGTTATTGGTTGTACAACAATGCTCTTACAAATACGCACTGCCTCTGCTTGCAGTAAGCTATGCAGTCATCATACGCGATCTTCAAGGGATTGCTCACATAAACACACGACAAGCGAAGTTACATTCGAGGTTATTTTGACAATATTCTTATTTCGATTGAATGTTAAAATCTATGGCAATGGCAATATTAGCATTTCTGGCAACTCCCAAAATGTGCAAAAAGGCATCATTTGAGTTATACAGAAAGCATTGCAAAGTCAACATGTTAAGCCTATCATCAGTGTCCGCCATGGAGAGCAAGGTAACTGTAGGTAATTAAGCTTTTAAATACGTCTCAGATCTGTATACGGTATATATAATCCATTATATTTTCTAAATGACACAAATCTAATCAGCTATAATGAGAGTGGTCAGATGATTAAATACATGTAGTTGTTAGATAATCATGTAAGGCTTGTTACAGCCAAGAAATTGTACAAGCATTTTACCTGTTGTTTAGATCCAGAGACAACCTGATTTAAAGGGTACTGGGCTTGACTAGTAATGTTAGTTTGCTAATAGCAAAACTTCTCAAGTCATTTTTTGACATTAAATGGCGAATTGAAGTAGTTGTAGTGATCTCTTTCTCAGAAAGATTTGACAGCCGTTCTTGCAGTGTATCAGGCTGGATTCGATGTGGCATCAGATAAAAAAACTAGGTAAGTCAGCCTGAAACTTTATCATGTAGCCTATGTATGAAGATTCTATTTTGCAGCAAATATTTCCAATTGTTAATATGTAACTCACATCATTTGCTTCTTATATTCCTATACTGTTAATTAGTCTTAATTTTGTTGAAAACATACAAAAAATATATATCAAAGAGAGTACAAGTTTATTCATAGCGCCAAATAAAACCACTCATGTATGAAATTTTGTACTTCTATGCACAAAATTATGGTCAAGGCTTTTAAAAATACCATCGAGCAGTGGATAATTGCAATTGGTAAAACGGTTATATTTGTACCCCATAGATGTTGGCCGACCAGATAGACATAAAATCTTTCTTAAACAACTAGAAAAGGAGCAATTAAACCGTAAGGAAAATTCAACTGTCAAAACTAACTTACCTAGCTTGATGATTAGCCATCATTTCTTAAAGTTACACTAAGGCCGGCATCAGCATGCTTAGTTGCTGTCATTTGTGGGATACGAAGAACAAGTGGTCGAAAATATCCCAGTTTTCTGTAGAACATAATTATTATCTCCTAAAACGCTATCTTACTGTTTTGTTACCGATGGTATAATGCTAAGCAAGAGTGATAAAATGCACTCTGATCGGATCAGGGAGTGAGAAACAATTTACAATAGCTGAGGTTTACTAACTCACATGAGGATATCATCATAGCAACCATTACTCTTGGTTTCCAAGGGTTGCTAGCTGTAAGGTTTGAATGCTTAAAAAATGTACGAAACAATTATGAGGCAGATGGAAGTTTCCTCGTGAGCAACCGCTGTGATCATTCTGCATACAATAGGCTCCTATACTTTTTTCAATTTTGAATATATTTCATGTATTCATAAAAATATGATTGTTATTACTAAATAAATACTGTTTTGGCTACACAAGTGAGCAATCAGCTGATTAACCGAAATTCCTTAGTAATGCATAGCTCAACACTTCAGCTTGCCTTGGTGGTAACACATGTGACATTGCTGATGCAGCATTACGAAAGTCAGCAAGGCATTCAACTGACCTTTTTTATGAAATTGATTCAGATGTTGCCCAACTCAAAAGTGTAAAAAAGGTTGTTTTTGATTGTGGCAAAAACATGAAAACGGAAATTTTTAACTTTTGGTTCCATTTCTTGATTTTAAATGAAATATTGCTTGGGCAGCTTAAAGCACTTAGTGGGCACCTTAGGGGTTTACTGTTGTAACGAGTTCCAAGAAAGGGGTGTATTAGATTTTGCAATCATTACGTCTGAAAATTAAAAGATTTTAGTCTGAATTAAACATTTAACACCAAAAATTGGCTATGTGGACCTGTAAAATAGCTAACGTGCGTTGGTATCACCATGGCCAAGCATATGCAATTTAGCTTGAAATTCAAGCAACCTTTTGCAGAATTTTACAACAACCAATTTAAACACCCAATACCAGACTATCAAAGTACCAGAGTATTCAAGAGTCACCTCTTCAGACTTGGCGACTATTTTCTCTGGATATTCTCTGAACACTCATCTTTATTTCCTGTGAGCATAATGCAACCTTAACGTGAGAAAGATTTTTTGGTAGTTCATGAGAACTCATGCTTTGCCACGAAAGCTTTCTTTCTGCAGGGTTAAATCAGGCCATATTTAGTACACGATTGCATAAAGGAGTGACTACAGTCAATGAAATGCTACAAGAATGAGGATGCGAGGACGTGGCTTGTTCGTGCCAGCTCAAGCGCATTGGGATGGCATGAGCTTGCTGATGAATGTCTGCATGACTGGTCATAATCATCAGGCCATGCGAGCTAGGCTTCAGTATGGCCTGACAAAGCTTTCATATAGCACAAACAAGCTATTGATTAATGCACTCACCGGCATACTGTATACTTATCACAATAGCGCAAAGCACATGTGCAGTAAGTACATCATAGATTTCTTATTTATTGTCGCTTAAGCTTGTAATATAATATATCAAATGTGGCTAGATACAAACATTTAATTCGTTGTTAATTTTTGTATCCTAGCTTGAATTTTTTACTATATTTTTGTGCTAAGATACAATATTCATCAGGTATAATATTTAAAGATTACCATCAACAGAATGCTCAAACTAAATCATCAGCATTATTGATCCTAAGACAGGTGTTATTAAACTTTGTCTTTTTATGCAAGGTTTTGAAATTTAAGCTACTCTGCTGTGGGTACTTGGCATGAAAAAAATGGTGGGTTGTATTATTTTTCCAGGTGGGTTAAAATTAATGTTACTACTCTTAACCTTTTTTTCATTTATATGTTACATGAAGGTCAAGCTCCATGCATGTAACATTAAAGTTTATTTCAGTTTGCGAACATAGATTTCATTTTTCAATTTCTTTTACATCACAAATCATTTTAACATTTGCTTTTGAAAATATATTCATGAAACTATTTTTTGTTCTAATTCTATTGGGTAAACAAGGAACAACTTTAAAGGTTCATGACAACTTGTTGACTTTATAATGGATGAGGATATAAATCTCTGTTATCAACAGATAACTTGCAATGTGTGCTTGTACCAGTTATTTCACTTGAAGACACCGTGCGACAATGCCAGCCAATGCATTGGATGGGGAGATGTCAATCGGCAACCAGGAGCAGATTATTTTAGATGTCGCTCAGAATGATGAGGAGGAACAAGGCAGACGACCTGATCCCATTCTGTATACTTCGCAATGGCAAAGGTTTGGGATTGGTGGTTAAAGTGTACATGTTAAGCTGTAGATTGATCTCCAAATTGCCAAGCCTTTATCTTCAAAAATATTTTGGCTTCCATATTCTCACTTCCAATGGTTGTAATTCTCCCACGTGCTACTTTAACAAAGTTTTACTGTACATGTATTATGGTTGTCTACCTAATCACCACAAGGCAAACCGTGCTTTTATGTTTTACATTTATTTGCTGTCAACAGTTTACTTTAACCAATCAATGAAGGATACAAGCTTCTATGAGCTGGTTTCTATGGTTTAATGCTGTTTTTTGTTTTAACTGTCAACATGGCTGTTTGTGTCGTACAGCTGACATCAATCATTTATAAATGATGAAACTAAAGCACCGAATAAATAAGAAAATATAAGAATATTATTGTTAGCTTGCTATTGCAGGACATGCAATGATGAGGTAGTCATATCAGGAATGTCATGCCGACTTCCTGAATCAGACAATGTTGATGAATTCCGTGATCACCTTATGAATCATGATGACATGGTGACGGAAGATAGTCGACGATGGACCCCAGGTTAGAGTGGCTAAGAAAAGTCTTAAGAACAGAGTATCTAGTTGATAATGCTCAAAAATCATTTAAATTTCTCTTCTGAGTGACCTTTTTCAATGTTGTATAATTTGGTGTATAGGCGTTCATGGCCTCCCATCGCGATCGGGTAAGCTGAAGGATCTGTCAAAGTTTGATGCGACATTCTTTGGAGTGCATTCTAAGCAGGCAGCAAAGATGGACCCTCAGCTCAGAATGCTGCTAGAAGTTACCTTTGAAGCTATCATTGACTCAGGTGCCAATTGCCTTCTTATATACTTGCGCTAGATATTTATTTGTTTATAGCTGTTCAGGTTTTCTTATATCATGCAAGGAATGCTGTTAAGAGTAGCTGTTAATATCCCATTCTTTTATATTTCAGGTAACAATCCAGAAAGCCTGAGAGGCAGCAATACAGGAGTATTTGTCGGCACTTGTGATAGTGAGGCAGCAGACAGTTGGTCTGCTAATGCTGCCACCACTGAAGGCTTCAGTATGATTGGTTGTCAGAGGGGCATGTTCTCCAACAGACTTTCCTATTTCTTTGACTTTAAAGGTAAGAAAACACTATTTCCTTGATTTTTCAGTATCTAAGCTAACTATTAAGTGTGCACTTATGAAATCCATAATTCTTGATTTATCAATACAATTTTAAAAAGGTTTGAATACTGCAATGACTTGTAATATTGAAGATAAATTTTATCTCATGTATTAAAAGCTCGTAATATCTTTTTGCGACTGTAGTCAAATAATACACTCTTGCAGGTCCAAGTTTCACAGTAGACACTGCATGTTCCTCAAGCCTGCTAGCTATGGATCAAGCTCTCTTAGCCATCCGAACAGGACAGTGTGACTCGGCCATTGTGGCTGGAGCTAGTATCTGCATCAAACCTTCTACTGCTGTTCAGTTCAACAAACTCACCATGCTTTCACCTGATGGGGCTTGCAAATCCTTTGATGAATCAGGTAAGAGAATTTAGGATTGGCAAAATAAGAGCTTGCAGCATAAAAGTTATGAATAAAATTACAATATTTGCCGGAATCTCATCAAATACCTAGTTGTAATGTACATGTAGGTAGTAGAATGTGTATAAATTCTCATCAATGTTGTGTGTTTCATTTTGTATCTTAAAATTTACTTGCTGAGACTTGGTAGTAGGCCTATATTTGCACAAAGTTTTTTTTGCGTTTCAAGTACTCGTACATCTACTTGATTTTATTATGAAAGGTAAGTTCAAGTAGGATTTCATAATGTGGTGTTATGAGATGAGTTAGCTAATCTCTGCAGTACACCTTTGTAGGCAATGGGTATGCCAGAAGTGAGGCAATTGTCGCCATGTTCCTGCAGAAGCACCCGAATAGTAAGAGAGTTTATGCTCAAATCATTCATTCCAAAACCAATTCTGATGGAGCCAAAGAGGATGGCAAAAGTAAGCGTAATCTAATGTCTAACATTACATAATAGTTTAAACACCTTATCATTACAAAATTATAGAAAACTGCCTCTTCCAAAAAATGGTTAAACACTGACTTTGATGTCCATGTAATAAAAAAGAGGTGACACAAATATCTTATTGCCTTGTTGCTATGGTAACATTATTTATAGATGTGGTTCTATTTTCATTTCACCCTTGTAAGAGCTATTATAATATTATATTTTAAATTGGCCATTGATAATTTTTCAAGTCTTACAATTAATAGCAGTTGTCATCCTCTGGCTGACTTTGCAAAGGCCCCATTCATCGAAGCTTCACAAAAACGTTTTTAAATGTCAAACTGGTTTTAATTGTCAAACGGAAATTGTTTCACTGTTCATTCTCTGAGCCTGAAAAGTAATCACTTGTCTTAACATGTCAGTCAATGTCAGTAAGTCAACTTTTTGTCATTGTACCTTCTACAACAACTTTATCAAGAGTTACACATGAAAGCTAAGCCATATCTTGTAGGCATCACCTACCCATCTGGTGAGGTCCAGAAGACGTTAATGACTCAGGTGTATGAAGAGTGTGGCATACCTCCCAGTGATATTGTTTATATCGAGGCCCATGGCACTGGAACAAAGGCTGGAGACCCAGAAGAAGTGAACTCTATTGCAGATTTGTTCTGCAAAGGGAGGGCAGCACCGCTGCTCATTGGGGCAACAAAATCCAACATGGGCCATCCTGAACCTGCATCAGGTAACATTTCATCTGTAGCTCTGAAGCATAGGCCACTTTAAACTGTACTCATCAGGTAACATTTTATCTGGAGCTCTGAAGCATAGGCCACTTTAAACTGTACTCATTAGGTAACATGTCATCTGTAGCTCTGAAGCATAGGCCAATTTAAACTGTACTCATCAGGCAACATGTCATCTGTAGCTCTGTAGCTCTGAAGCATAGGCCACTTTAAACTGTACTCATCAGGTAACATTTCATCTGGAGCTCTGAAGCATAGGCCACTTTAAACTGTACTCATCAGGTAACATTTCATCTGTAGCTCTGACGCATAGGCCAATTTAAACTGTACTCATCAGGTAACATGTCATCTGTAGCTCTGAAGCATAGGCCAATTTAAACTGTACTCATCATTAAAATTTTGAATTCCCTACACACACAAAAAGCCCTGCTATCACATACTGTTTTTGTTAGAACTAGAAAAGATACTTATGTATACGCTGTGGTACAGTAATCAAACACTGCAGCCTTTTCGGTATTGAAGGTTATTACAGATCAGAAGGGGCAAGCTCGGAGCTGCATGCTTTGCTCAAAATATCTGATGTATATATATATGTGTATATATATATATATGTATGTGTGTATATATATATATGTGTGTATATATATATATATATATATATATGTGTGTGTATATATGTGTGTATGTGTGTGTGTGCGTGCGTGCGTGCGTGTATGTGTGTGTATATATGTGTATATGTGTGTGTATATATGTGTATATGTGTGTGTATATATATGTGTGTGTATATATCATGACTTGTTGCAGGTTTGGCAGCTCTCACCAAAGTGCTCATCTCTAGTGAAGAGAGGACAATTGCTGCAAACCTTCACTATAAAACTGCCAACTCCGAAATACCTGCTTTAACTGATGGTAGACTTAAGGTTGTATCCGAAAATACAAAATGGGATGGAGGCCTGGTAGCTGTCAACTCTTTTGGCTTTGGAGGAACAAATGTACATTCTGTGCTCAATACGAGAGTCACACGTGAGAAGGTTGGTTGCATTACGAACAAGTTTATAGGTATATGTCTGCAAGATGGCTGAGTATGTAGGTGCAAGATATTCTTGCTTTGGTTGACTTCTGAGAATATGGTCGACTGCAGAGGATGTGACCGACCACGGAGGGTGTGACCGGCCGCGGAAAGTGTGGTCAACTGCGGAGACTGTGGTCGACAGCAGAGAACTGTAAAATTTTCTATCATTATGCAGTGCAAACCATTTATCTCATCTGTTTTATCATTTGCGCTTTAGGAGCAGAGAGTTGGGCACGAGCTTAGGCTACTGACGTACTGTGCTAGAACTGAAGAGGCCCTAAAAGACATGTTTGAAAAATTAAACAAGCATCACTCTAATGACGCGGAGTTGCACTCTCTGCTTTCCCACTCTTCATCCCAGAGCTGTGCATCTCAGCCGTACAGAGGCTACTCCATGCTGAATCACACCGATGGACCGGTAACTGACATTAAGGTGAGTTGCTTTGGATAGTATGAGCTGTCTGTTTCTCTAGTTTCAGCTTTATTCTCTACTTTCAGATAAAGTTTAGTGATAGTTGAACAAAGCTATCCAGTTTTTGGCAAGTGAACTAAAGCTCTCCAGTTTTTGACATCTCAGCTATTTGAGTTGCCCTTTAAATATGATATGTTAATATGACGAAGTTTACGCTTGATTTATTTAATGATGCTAACTTAGATGTATTGCTAATATTCTGATAGTCTTTTATATGTTGCAGAAATGCTCAGGTGAAGGCCGGAAACTCTGGTACATATTCACAGGCATGGGCTGTCAGTGGTTTGGGATGGCCAAAGATTTGATGCAGCTAGATGTCTTTTCCAAATCAATCTCTAAAGCTGATGGCTTTCTTTCACCATATGACATCAACCTTTCCAATCTGTTGACCAGTGATGATAGCACAGTATTTAACAATCTGGTCAATTCCTTCGTGTCTATTGCAGCTATACAGGTAGAATATGCTGTATTTTTTAGCTTAATCATTTGAAAGCACTATTTCACTGATCAGAATATGTTAGCTGCATCCTGTCTTGTTTGAAATAGTGTATTCTCAGCGAACAGCAACCACCGTGTACTTCATTTTACAGGTAGCTCTAGTAGACACCCTTTCAGCCATGGGACTGTCGCCAGATGGCGTGATTGGCCATTCCGTTGGGGAGCTAGGCTGTGGATATGCTGATGGTTCCTTGACGGCTGAGGAAACTATCTTGGCTGCTTATTGGCGCGGAAAGTGCATCTTAGATGCCAAACTTGAGTCTGGTGCAATGGCAGCAGTTGGTAAGAGTTTGTTAATACAGTGTAGACTTGGTGTATCTTTTGTCGTGTTTATTTGTAAAGTGTTACCTGACAATTTATATAAATTTATATAGAGAATGCTAGCTTGTTATCAAAAATCATTGCTTAGAGAAAAAAATAAGACAGGCTATAGCTATGGCTCCATTATAGGCCTTACATGGAAAGAAGCGAAAGAACGCTGTCCTGAAGGAGTTGTGCCTGCTTGCCACAATGCTGAAGAGACAGTGACTATATCCGGGCCTTCGGAGGCGGTCAGGAGTTTCGTAGCAGAACTGAAAGATGAGGGCTGCTTCGCTAAGGAAGTCTCAAGCAATGGTGTAGCCTTCCATTCATATTATATGTCTGCTATTGCTCCCATGCTAAAGGAATGTCTATTCAAGGTACTATAAATCTAGATGCTTTATGTTGGTATACATGAGAGATATTAGACACACAGCCGTATCGATACACTAAATTAACCACCATTGCATCACAATCTGAAGGTACATCAATGAAACTTGAACTAATGATTTTCCCACAGATGTTAAACGTCTCTGCGTAACGTTGCAGGTGATAACACCCAAGAAGAGAGGCTCACGCTGGATTAGTACATCAATAGCAGCTGAAAACTGGGGATCGCAGCTTCACCAATACTCCTCAGCAGATTATCATGTTAACAACCTTGTCAGTCCTGTGCTGTTTCAGGTGAGGCGCTTGTATGGTTTTTGTTTATTTCAGTTGATCTCATTGGTTGGTGCTGAAATGACTATCAATTGCATTACAGTAATTCCTCGCTACTTCCTGGTTCAGCTTTCCAGTATTTTGCAGGGTAAAAAATATTAATTAAAAGGTAAGGAAATAATTAGAAATAAAAACTAAATAAAATACATAAAATAAATCTCTCTCACACTCTGACCCAGTGAGATTCCTTCATGAGTATCATTGTGATAGCAGTCATCGCTGTTCGCTGTTTTTCTTGTAATCTTTTGTGATGTGTATCAGCGCTTACGACACCTTTATTAAGTTTCTTAAATGCCCTCGACTCTCAAAATTGTCTAACCAAACTGAAAAAGGAAAAATTGTGTACTATAAAAGAAAAACTTGACTATTAGTTTCTTTTCATGAGTTTTTTACGAAAGCGTCGATCCCTATTAACCGTGAAACATGAGGGATTGATTGATGTTTGGGATTACTGTATACTGAATGTCAGCCATTGATTGCAAAGTTTGACGGAGTTGCTGTCGCTATTAGCATTACTAGACATATTTTATCTCAATCGATCAGGAGGCCTTGGCCTACATACCAGCTGATGCAGTGACGGTAGAGATTGCTCCTCACGCCCTTCTTCAGGCTTTACTAAGAAGATCCCTTAGTTCGGGATGCTTGAACCTCGGACTTCAGAAAAGAGGACATGAGGACAACTTGAAAAAATTCTATGAGACTGTTGGAGAGTAAGTTGCTGCTCAGTTTTAAAGTGTAGTTATAGTTGCTGGAGTCTAGTTTGCAAAGTTTAAAGATTTTACCTTATGGTATCCTTTTTTAAGAACAGAAACATAAAATATTTTTAACATCCTAAGTAAACTCATGACTTTTCCACATTAAAGATTAGACATTAAAAGTTTTTGTTTTAAGGTTGCAAGCATCATTTCCTGTTTGTATGGCAACTACTTTGCTGCGGATTGTTTGAAAAAGTAAGACATAATGAAAACTTATGTAATAAAATGTAAATGTAATGAAGGCAATTTTAACTACAGCCACAAACACAATATTATGTGATTGTGATAAGTACAAATGGCAAGTTAAAAAGTAAAATTTATTTGGGCAAACTCTAATCTCCTTCAACATTGTTTTTTATACAATAGATACAAGATTACACATAAATTAGAATGTCAGCCTAAATATTGCTGATTGACTGAAGCAGTTTGCTATTTTGCAATGATTTTGTTTCAAATAAACCAAATAATAAATATAAATGTGATTTAGTTAATATATAATATTTATACTTATTACGATATATTTTAGTTTCCAATCTTTTACCATTTTATCTTATATAAAGCCTATGTTTATGCATGACTATTTTAGCACTGTAAAATTTTTATTTATTCAATCAAATCAACTATTTTAGTAACAAAATTAAATTTTATTAAGGTTGCTTTCAGTAAATACAATAGATTCTGATCACATGGAACTTTGACATGAATAATTTAAAGAAAAACAACACAGAACTGGATGCAGTATTAGCATGACATTTCTATCTCTATTCAGTTGGTATGATGTGTATTTTTAGGCTATACCAGGCTGGATTCAATCCTGCTGTGTCAGCACTGTACGCTCCTGTCAAATACCCAGTGTCTAGAGGAACTCCCTCTATTTCATCTCTTGTACATTGGGACCACTCCGTTAGCCATGATGTTCCAAGTGAAAAAGACTTTGAATTTATGACCGGTGAGGATGGCCGTGGTCGTGTTCCATATTCCATATCCCTCGAAGATACCCCAGATAATGAGAATAGACATCTAATCGGTCACAAAATAGATGGGCGCATTCTATACCCTGCTACAGGTTAGTTTCATCTACTTGTGTATTGCTGATTGAGTCATCTACATATACTTTTAGAATTTGATATGAGAGAATAGATGATTAGTCCTTTAGTTATCATTAATTAGCAGTAAGACAAGTGGCCAGTGTTGCCCGAGGTTTTTAATTTTTGATCAGATAGCTTCAGAATTGCTACTAGATCAGAATTGCCACACTGCTTTCATAACAACAATCTATGAACGCATTCATTGAGGGTAATAATTGTCCTTCACGCATATGAAGGCGGATTCTTGAGTTTCTAACCAGATATCTCTTTAAGAGGCTGGTTCTCAGGAACCAAATGGAGTTTTGAAACCAAATATTTTTGGCGATCTGGCAGAAAGTACAGAGCATATGCGATTGAAGTTTGAACAAAATTGGCCAAACATATGTGTAAATGCATAGCGGTTACACAGACACAATGACAAAGTGGAATTTATTAATAGATTTAAATCTTCACATTTTTAATGCAGGTTACTTGGTTCTGGCTTGGAAGACTTTAGCTCTTTCTCTTGGACGCGAGTTTGACACCGTGCCAGTGCGGTTTGATGATGTTAAGATTTTAGAGGCTACAATTCTTCAAAAGGAAGGTAGGCTAGTTATAATAATACTCTGCAACTAGTGGTCTATGTATTCATTTGATCAATTTCAAATCTTGAAATATCATTACTAAACTTTTGTCAAACAGGAGAAGTAACAATATTTGTGAGTTTACTGCCTTCAACTGGAGCATTTGAGGTGATCGAGGATGACAAAGTGAAAGTGTCTGGGCTGATCCATGCGATTGATAATGGTGAAGAAGCATTGCTTAGCTTACCAGGAGGCAATGATGTTGAGGAATCTCATAGAGTAACCCTTAACGCTGAAGATGTCTACCAGGATTTAAGGCTAAGGGGCTACGAATACCAAGGCCAGTTCCAAGGAATAGTACAGGCCCTTTCCAACGGTGAGTATCTCATTGGTAGTTGTTTCTGGTCATGTTTATTTCATGGTCAATTATGTTTGCTTGCGTTCATAAATAATAAATTTTATTACTGTTACAGGAAAGACTGGCTGGTTAAAGTGGAGCAATGATTGGATATCATTCCTAGACACTATGCTGCAGGTTGCTATCCTAGGTTCTGATGACAGATCTCTGCAGCTTCCTACCAGAATCAGTAACGTCAGGATTGATCCCAGCCAACTGATATCAGAAGTTTCCTCATCTACAGACCCAAAAGGTCAGTCCTATTATGTTCTGGCAAAGTTGTTTCGTTCCAATGGTAGTCATAGTCAAGTGTAGAAGAATATGCGACTTAATGAAATTTTTTTATTTTACAGTTCAAGTCTCATCACAACCAGATCTTAGTTTAATAGCGGCAGTAGGAGTTCAAATCTTTGGCCTGCACACTACTGCAGCACCTAGAAGAAAGTCTCAGAAAGCGCCAGTCTTGGAAACCTATGAGTTTGTTGCGAATGAAAGAATTGTCGCTGCTAAGCCGGACTTCCAGAACTACTTGGACTGCTGCTCTTTTGTTACCTACTCGTCATTGAAGTGCTTGGACACCACTGCAAAAGCCTTGCGATTGCCCAGCCCTTTAATTGAACAGCTCTCAGAAATGTACAATGAGAACAGAGATGTTGATGCTCTGCTTGATACATTCCCTCGGAACCAGAAATTTGGTTTACTCGACTATCTGCGACACCTCAGTGACAACTGTAATGATCCTAAGGGTGATTTTAATAATTTCTCTGAAGACTTTTTACTCCAAGCAATTTTCTCTCCTGAATATGTAAAGCCAGCATTAGACTTGGTTCTGGAGAACAGCCAGTCAAATCGGGTGAAGGTGGTAGAACTGTCAAGGTCATCTCAAACTCAGTGGTACAGCAAAGTGCTCAACTTCTGTGACAGCACACCGCTGGTCAGAACTGAGTATACGGTGTGGGTGCGACCTGTTGATGATGCTAGCGTGCATGATGACCCCAGAGTAACTGTTACTCAATCAGAGTACAGCATCGACCATCTCCCAGCTACAGACCACGATTTGGTTCTCTGTTCTCATCTTATGCAGGTGTGTTGTAGGTTTTCAGCTTTAAAATTTACCTTAAATTTTTGTATTCAAATCATCTTTGTTTTGATTCAGTCTGTGATCTGTTATGACAAACAAAATTGATGTTGAAGTTGGACAATGGAGCAGAGCTGATGAGAAAGATGCTTAAGCAAGGTGGATTTCTGCTCTCGGTAGAATACAACACGAAACAGAAAGCTGTAGTTGATATGCTCCGTTCTGACTTTGATCTCATCTACCAAGTCAGAGATATGATGCAGACGCTGACTCTATGGAGGGTGAAACAACATTTGCCTGGTAAGCAACAAATTGAGTGTAAGCTCATCATACACAGTATCCTTTCCCCATCGTACAGTTAGTAGGTATTGAATTATGTACACGTGTGTTTTCCTTTTCTCAATACAGTGGGCGAAGACGAGTTAGCTCTGTCTGGATTCGGGACAAGCTGGCTAGAGCCACTCAAAGAAGCATTGTCTTCTCTCGGATCTTCCAATGAGAAACGGCTTTGGATCGTAGCCAATGATGCTAATGGAGCGATTGGATTAGTGAACTGTCTGAGGCAAGAAGAAATGGGAGACAAAGTGAGGTGAGACATTTTAATATAATTCAAAAGTCAAAGATTCAGTATTGCATAGATAGTAGCTTCAAAAGTTTCCTAGTGTTGTTTGCGCAAGGTAATCCATTGAATAAAGCCATGTTTCCTTGCTGCCTCAACTTCTTCTATATTGTTTTTTTATATAAAGTGCATTACTCACTATTATGTATCTGATGGCATATGTCTATAATTATATGTTGTTTTTATTATTTCTGTTTGTCTACAGCTTGACTAAAAAACTAATGGTGAGTTGTTTTTGTGTGAAATATATGATTATCATGCGTAATGCAGACATCCCACAATTTCTCTACACGCAAACTATGATCATAGCTATCAATGTTTTTCTTAGCCATTTTGAGATAGTTGTTGAAGAGTCTAAAATGACCCTGTTTTATGCTGTTTTTATCAGGTGTATTTTTAATGGTGGATCTGGAAAACTGCCAGCATCAAACACGCCTCAAATGCAGAGAATCAAGCAACAAGATCTAGTCATGAATGTGTTCAACAATGGAGTGTGGGGTTCATACAGACATCTTCCTTTGCTATCAACAGGTGAGTCACTAGCCTGTCTTCCTTTACTACTAACAGGTGAGTCACTAGCCCGTCTTCCTTTACTATCAACAGGTGAGTCACTAGCCTGTCTTCCTTTACTACTAACAGGTGAGTCACTAGCCTGTCTTCCTTTACTACTAACAGGTGAGTCACTAGCCCGTCTTCCTTTACTATCAACAGGTGAGTCACTAGCTCGTCTTCCTTTACTATCGACAGGTGAGTCACTAGCCTGTCTTCTTTACTGCTAACAAGCAAGTTCTGGGGAAATGAGCATGTAGTGTTTAGCTGCCTCAAACGCTATGATAAATGTTATATTGCTTGTATAACGTTTTCAACAGGCAAACGTAGCACTCGGTGTGCAAATGTAAACCTCAAGCCTGATGGATCTGGACTCTCCAGGCTTTGTTGGATGGAAGCTCCAGTGAAACACGCCAGCTCCGAAGACAGCTATAGTCAGCTCTGCACTGTTTCATATGCAGCGTTGAACTTTAGAGATGTTATGCTTGCTACTGGCAAGTTGGCACCAGAATCTATTCCAGGTACTCATTTGCTTCCCACATTAAAACATTTTCTTGCCACCTCTTTTGACCATGTTTACTAGAGTTTATTTTTTGAATATCAACATGGGCTTCCTATGCGCAGTACATGAATGCATGGCACCGCCTGGCTGTACTAGACATGAATACTATTTTTTGTTGAATATTGAATGGGATGTGAAGGAAGTCATTAGGATTTTTGGATATATAAAAGAGGTTGTTCTCCTACAGGACATGAGAAAATGAGAGACTGTTTACTCGGAATGGAGTTCTCAGGTTGGTGTGAGTCAAGTAACAGACGTGTGATGGGTCTCTGCTCTGCTCGAGCTCTTGCTACAATGATTGAAGCTGATGAGAGATTTCTTTGGAACGTGCCAGAAGATTGGACAATGAGTGATGCCGCCACAGTGCCAGTGGTTTACTCGACAGCATACTACGCTCTTATCGTTAGAGGTCGTTTGAGACCTAAGGAATCTGTGCTCATCCATTCTGGCAGCGGTGGTGTTGGGCAAGCTGCCATTGCAATAGCTCTAAGTCTAGACTGTAAGGTGAGTTGATGGGATTTGTGATGCTTTCTCTGCATTGCTTTGGTTTTTCAGCTCATTTCAGGCGTTTAAAAGTTTAGTTGACAAATATATAGCTGGACTATTTAATTGTTGTATTATGTTACCACAGGTGTTTACGACAGTTGGCAGCGAAGAGAAACGAAATTTTCTGCTGTCACGATACCCACAGTTGAAGAGAGAGAACATTCTGAACTCGAGATCACAGATATTTGAGTTGGATATCATGCGGCTAACAAAGGGGCGAGGAGTTCAGGTTGTGCTCAACTCTCTTGCAGAAGAAAAACTGCAGGCTTCTGTCAGAGTTCTCTCTCAGCATGGCAGGTTTCTCGAGATAGGAAAATTTGACCTCTCCAACAACTCATCATTAGGTGATTATCAGTATATACATGTATGTTTGTTGAGGTCAACAAATAGCTCAACAATTTCTCTCACCATTTTGTTACAATTGTATGCATGAAAATATTTTTTATGAAAACATTAAATTATTGTAGGTATGGCTGTGTTCCTGAAGAACACGAGTTTCCATGGAATCTTGTTAGATTCTTTGTTTGATGAGGATAATGAGGAGTGGGAGGAGGTACGAAACTTGGTTTCAAAGGGAATGGAGTCTGGAGTTGTGAAACCTTTGAGTTACTCTCTGTTTGAAAAGCAACAATTGGAGGAGGCATTCAGGTTTATGGCAAGTGGCAAACACATTGGAAAAGTGCTTGTTGAGGTATGTGATTATTTTAGAGAATTTGCCAATTTGTCTGTGATACTGTATCATTGTGAACGGTTGTCACAAAACCTAATACTTGTATAGGTAAAAGAGGACTCGACAAAACCTATTGAAATTATGGAAGCCTTGCCAAGGTTCTTTTGTCACCCAATCAAGTCATACCTCGTAGTCGGAGGTCTTGGAGGCTTTGGTCTGGAACTTGCTCAGTGGCTAGTATCACGAGGGGCCAAGAAACTGATCCTGACATCAAGGTCTGGAGTTAAAAATGGTTGGTACATCTACAATATATATACTAGCCGAATGCCTGTCGCTGCACAAATATTAAAAAACAGCTTATAAACAGTGGCAGGTAATGTAGTTGCCATTGGCTATATATGTATACGTACTGCTAAACTTACTAATAAGAACTGTGAGAACAAGCTTCGGTGATGTGGAGTCGCTATGTGTTTCTAACCCAGATAATGACTTATATCGCCCAGTGAATCCATTACATCTTGCATAGCTTAATGGGTTAGCTTGTCGCCTTGAGGATGGGAAGTTCTGAGATCAACTCTTCTGCGATTTGGATTTTTCATTGCTAAAGCAATGATTTGCTATAGCTGGACAAACACCGAACGACGGCGACAGCAACGACGACAAACGAGATTCATATAGAGATCATCATATAGATTTAATTAAGATACCATCATTATAGATCATCATATAGAGATCTATATGATGGTATCTTAATTTGTTCGATTCTTGATAGAAAGACAGTTGGCAAAGGACTCTCTTATTTTAACAGGATATCAAGCTAAAGTTCTGGAACAGCTTCGTAGCAAAGGGGTTGATGTCAGGACATCAACAAGGAATGCTGCATCCTATACGGAAGCCCAAGAGTTGCTACGCGAGTCGATAAATATTGGCCCACTTGGAGGATTGTTTAATTTGGCTATGGTGAGTTAGTTTATTCTGACATCAACATCAAGTTGAGAGAATGAGAATTAGTGTCATGATCAACGTAACAGAATATGAGGTTTATTCACATCTGTTTATTCCCATAGGTGCTCCGTGATTCTCTCATAGAAAATCAGACAGAGGCCTCCTTTAAGGCTGTATTTGAGCCAAAGGTTACCTGCACACTCAATCTTGACAGCCTAACACGAGAGCTTTGTACCGATTCTCTGGACTGCTTCGTTGTGTTCTCCTCGATTTCTGGTGGCAGAGGAAATGGAGGGCAAAGCAATTATGGTTTTGCTAACACTGCTATGGAACGGATGTGTGAGAGACGGCGATCTGACGGGTTTCCTGGTAAGGTGGCACTACATGCTTCAACATGAAAGTCATATTCCTCAGTTATGGGATAGTTTTATCTATTTTATTATTAATAATTTATTAATAATATTTATTTATTAAGTTTATTAGTAACAAATTTTTTTAGTAATTCAGTTAGTTGACACTGGAAACTACTATCTAGTGCATTCATCGATCTTGAGGTGGGCACACGCTTGCAGACATTTCTTGTGTACTCATGTATTTAGAAATTTCCTCATAATGTTATTTTTATGATCGGCTCAAATGTCACATTGTCTTTTAGGTTTGGCTATACAATGGGGAGCAATTGGTGATGTCGGTGTAGTTGTCTCTAACCTTGGAGACAATGACACCGAAGTAGGTGGCACACTTCCTCAGCGAATCTCGAACTGTCTCATGACCTTGGACACATTCCTATGTCACCCTTCTGCTGCAGTTCTCTCAAGCTATGTTGTTGCCGATAAAAAACATGCTACTAATACTGCTGAGCGAAAAGATGTCGTGGCTGCTGTCTTCAATATTCTAGGTAAGAACGTGATAAAGAGTTTCTCATGAGGTTTCTCGGCTATTCATAGGGATTCATGTGAAAACTAGCTACACTGCATGTTGTAGTATAGCCATAGGCTATGTCTTGAATAACTCTATTTAGTCATATTACATGACGAACTTCGCACTGTATTGGTAGGAGTGAGTGATACTTCCTCTGTGAGCCCTCAGAGCACTCTTGGTAGCCTTGGCCTTGACTCCCTTATGGCGGTTGAAGTGAAACAAGTTCTGGAGAAGGAATTTGATCTCAACTTCACTATGAAGGAAATCCGAGCGTTAACTATAACCTCTCTTAAAGCGGCTGTAGACACCGTCCCTAATGACGAAGGAAGTGTTGCTTCTGCTGATTCCGGCAATGACTCTTTGCCACCCATCGCAGGTTCGAATGATTTTTATATTATTACGTAATATCGTGTTTCTTTTGCTGTCTAGCGATAAAATGTTGTAGTGATGATCATAAAAATGTAAAACAATATTTTTTCCTAATAGATTCCAGTTTGTTCCCACTGGAAGCATTAGTGACGATGAAAAGTATGGAGCCTAGCGAGGCGACCATCTTCGTCATTCACCCTATCGAAGGCCATGTTGAGCATCTACAGGAACTGGCAGCACGCCTGGATGCTACTGTGTATGGACTACAGTGCTCCAGGGATGTGAAAGTAGACTCCATTGAGCGATTAGCTGCCCAATATATAGAGGTTAGTGTGCACAATCTTTCTGTGTTATTATCTGTTGATTTTAGAAGTATTGATGATGGTTTCGACCCTTCCTGTTTATAACTGTGACTATTTTTAGCTTATGAAGATGACAGTGAGTAAAGGTCAATACAACGTGCTTGGATATTCATTCGGGGCAGCAGTTGCTGTTGAAATATGCTTGCAACTGGAGAGAATAGGTGAGAGTTGTTCTCTCATTCTCCTCGATGGTTCCCACTCATATGTGAAGATGTTCACGAGTGTCTATAGCGAAGAATGCCTGACAACAGAAATGAAACAACTGGAGGCTTTCTGTTCGTTTTTAGAGCGAACTGTCCAACTTGAACAGGGCTATCAGCAAGTATGTCTGCATCTTTGCAAGTACCCTGTCAGCACTTGTTAGCTTCTTGAATGAGCCCTGTACAGTATTTGCACTGGATACCTACTGACAAGTGACAACGATCATTAATCTATGCCTTGTAATATTTTCTAGGTTAGAGAAAGTTTAAAGAATGCAAATGGACTTGAGAATAAGCTGTCTGTGGTTACGAAGGCTGTGCTAGAGCGTATTAATCTAACATACGCTCCGGAGGATGTTACGGCAGCAGCTCTGTCCTACTACAATAAGTTGGTAGCAGCCGATGCTTACACCCCGAGAGGCCAGTTGAAACATAAAATACTATTGGTCAAAGCCGAGCAGTCCGCAGCATTAACATTGGCTAACGATTATGGCTTGTCTGAAGTGTGTGACGATGTCACCGTAATCAACTCTGCTGGAAACCATGTGAATTTTATAAGTGAAGAAAATTCTGGAAATGTTGCATCTATTGTCAGTGACTGGTTCAAACACCACTAGAACATTTGTGAACACGCTCAATTGTATGTGTTGATCTATTGTTATTTTAATACAAATATATATACATGTCATGATTAATCATAATTTATGAAGTAAATATAGAGATAACTATGACAAGATGATTTAATTGATTAAATTAATTTTGCAAAAAGTACCGGAATGCATGGAGTAATCTTGTAGAAATACAGGAATGTATAAAATGGGAATGTAAGACTGCATGACAACTAAAGTACCAAATGTAAAAGCTGCTCAAATATACTAAATATGTCCCTGCGTGTAATGCTGGCAACAGATCTCACAAGAATACAGCAAACACCATTATCAGCACACTGACAGTCATAAGTTTCAGCGATGCAGAAATGGTTGTCGAGTCATTGCAGAGATTGCCCTGACAATAACATCGCTCAATCGTTCCTCCAGCAGATGTATCAGTTATACAACCATCCAAAAGGCGTGAATCCTTTTTGTCCTGTATACATGCTCGTGATGTGACATGCAACGCTGTAACACAATAGATACAATCTTGTCAGACAATTGGCAGTAAGTTGCAACCAGCAAATTGCTTAAAAAACGGTTGTAGTTGGACCACTGAACTCTTCTTAAACAGATGTAGAGGTTTTGAACATGATTTTTCAAAAATACTGAGTTGGAGTCGAAGTGTGGTAACATTTTCCGAGATCATGTGGAAATACATATGCCTATTCAGTGTTGTAAAAGCCCCTAATCTTGATAACCAAACAGAGTTACGTAATTCTTTTTGTTTTCTTGATTGACGAAGTGAACAATTTTAAGATAAATTCATCACTAACCATTAAGTATAGACTGAAGCTTACTACAACAGCGAGATTATAGTGAAAGGAAATGATCCCCATGTTGACAACTTAAGCCTGGTTCCATATACGTCGCAAAGCACCGGCGACAGCGCCACAGACTATTAACAGTAAAAATGACTCCACAGTAAAATGGGTACCTACGCGCCGGGTACCGCTTGTAGTTGCCGGCGGAACGCAAGACTTTACCGCTGTTCAAATTTCGCGAAGAGCCCCAGGCAAACCTTCCCGAAATGCACTGTACAGGTGAAGGTCAGCAATATCGGAACAGCATGGCGAGCGAACATTTTTATGCCATTATTAGCGATGCAGCTTTATGTGAACATAAGCCGCCTAGCGTCACAAGCGTTTTGCTGCGCAATATTACCGCCGGAGTCTCGCAATCGATATGGGAACCAGGCTTAAGTCACTTATTACACAGTCAAGTGTTGATAAACTTCCACAGTAGAAGTTGAATGATGAGTTGTACAACATCATTGATATAAATCATATAAATAAGTCTTATTACTGTTCATTTCAAATAATTTTATGGAACGTTTATGTATTTCTTATTATAACCAACTATGCACGACAGCAATTTATTGTATTGGTTAGCTGTTTCTTTGTTTTACATCTAGCCATCGTTTCGTTTTCATTCAAATCTCCTTTATAAAAGTAAAAAAGCAGTCTTAGTTACTGCAGAGAATTCTGGAGACCAACATCCCTCCTACCCTTCAATCACAGTGAAACACTCAGCTTGTTGTAAGACAAGAAGTTTTTAGACTTACGTTCAAAGTGATTTCCATCCTGGAAGGGATTAAATTTGTCAGCAATATAATTCTTGTTACGGAAGTAGGTGGTGGTGAATACCTTTAAACACACTTCACATCCGACCACAATGGTTTCTGCCGGGTAGGCATCAGCTGATACGCTGTTAGCTGGAAAATCATAAAATCACATTTCATAGGAATAAAACATGATGAAACAGAAACCAAAATTGTCAAAATACAAACCAGATGGTTTTATGAATAAAGGAAAAAATAATTTTGCAATAGACAAAAAGGAATATTTGGTCATTTTATAAATCGAGTGGATAAATAGACATGCTAACAATATGTGACTGTTAGTGTGTGTGTACACTGGCTAATTCAAAATTACTTTTTTAAGGTTTATTAGCTTAAAGAAAAAATTTGCCACAATTGATTTCATAAATGGGTATGAAATTGGCACGCGACGAAATAGGCATGAGACACCTTTTCCAAAGTAAAATGACGAATGTATTGCACAATTTTGCAATGATTTATGTTGTTATCTTACTATATGTTATGTTGTTATCTTACTATATGTTATGTTGTTATCTTACTATATGTTATGTTATCTTACTACATGTCATTATCTTACTATATGTTATGTTGTTATCTTACTATATGTCATGTCATTATCTTACTATATGTTATGTTGTTATCTTACTATATTTTATGTTGTTATCTTACTATATGTCATGTTGTTATCTTACTATATGTCATGTTGTTATCTTACTATATGTTATGTTGTTATCTTACTATATGTCATGTTGTTATCTTACTATATGTTATGTTGTTATCTTACTATATGTTATGTTGTTATCTTACTATATATATGTTATGTTGTTATCTTACTATAACTATGTTATGTTGTTATCTTACTATATGTTATGTTGTTATTTTATTATATGTTATCTTACTATATGTCATGTTGTTATCTTAATATAATTATGTTATGTTGTTATCTTACTAATATGTTATGTTGTTATCTTACTACATGTTATGTTGTTATCTTACTATAACTATGTTATGTTGTTATCTTACTAATATGTTATGTTGTTATCTTACTATATGTTATGACGTTATTTTACTATAACTATGTTATGTTGTTATTTTACTATATGCTATATTGTTACCTTACCATATGTTATGTTATTATCTTACTATATGTTGAGGTGTTATCTTACTACATGTTATGTTATTATCTTACTATATGTTGAGGTGTTATCTTACTACATGTTATGTTGTTACCTAACTATAACTATGTGAGGTTATTACTATATGTTATGTTGTTATCTTACTATATGTCATGTTGTTATTTCACTATATGTTATGTTGTTATCTTACTATAATTATGTTATGTTGTTATCTTATTATATGTTATGTCATTAGGACTTACTATATGTTGATAGCCATTCAGGTGCTACTGTTGAGCTAATTCAGGTAATACTATGAAACCACCTCAGATATTACTATGAGACCAATATGGGTATTACTATGAAACCAATTCAGGAACTATTGTGGAGTCAATTAAGGTATTACTGCGGAGCCAATTCATGTACTACAATAAATTCCAATTAACAGCAAAATTATGTTAACTTTTTCCTATGTAAAAAATTCCTAAGGATGCAAAGCGTCAAATCGCTAAAAGTTTTCAAATTTGTTTATAAGAATCTCAAAGTATCTCTGAAAATATCAGTTTTTTTCTCTTGCCACACTTAATAGAGAAAACGACATATAGGGGTATCTCTATGCATTTTTTCCTATTCATCTAGTATATATTATGTATACTACAACCTATTATGTATACTAGTACCCTGGCAGTCTAGTGTGCCGTGAGAGATCATCAGGAGTGCTGATAAAGCACAGAGAATAAGTAGCTGCACAAATATTCAGAAATACTGGAAAGCGCTCAATTATTGAAGGCGTTACAATTTTGGTTTACCAAGATAAATATTATGTTGATAGTTGGAGTCTCTCTGAAAGTACTCTGTTTTATCCTAACCTCTAACCCTGGCTATGAACAGATGGATGTGCAGACAGGCACCGCTCTTATTATAGTAAAGAAATGTTTTTGTTTTACTTTATTTTAGACAACCAATATGTAATTCTTTGTAGCATAGACCTTGATGTCTACAAAAAATGACCATCGATTTAAATTGACATCGAAGGAGTCCGCTCCCATAACTTAATGAGAAATTACTGTAACCTAAACCCTAAACCAAGTGGAAGTGATAAGAAAAAAGAGAAAAGTTGTCGATACAAACTAGTAACACCACAGATACTGTATAAGCCTTAAATTAAAAAGACTAGTTTAGTTTTTCCTTTATGAAGGGCCAAAGGGGTTCAGTTTGGGAAGATAATTTACTGTTTGTGTAACGTAAAATCCCTATAACCTAAATGTTCTCGAAAAGGATTATTTATGTTGTAGGAGGGTCGACTGTTCTACAAACCAAACTCAAAGAGTACCGTGAAAATTTTTTATTTGAGATTCGACTGAGCCACTTACGATCAATTTCCCTCTTAGTTTCAGGACAAGCTGCTCCACCACCTTTATATCTGTTACATCTGTAACACTGAAACTTGCCATCCTCATCCTCTATGTTTTGGCCGGCGACGTTGTTGAGAGGAGCCACTGAAACCAACATCAGAGTGAAAATCACACGTAAAGCTTCAAAATGTATTGGATACTCAACATTTCCTTCCCAGAACAACTTTCCATTTAAAAATCATTTACACTCCGACCTAAGTTTTTGACTCCAAATCCATTCCAGAAGAATGTTCGAAAAATGAGTTGCTTGAAATCCAAAATAAGTTTTCCCATTACAAATTATGTAAACAATTTTCATCCTTCCCAAAACTACATGTAGTAAATGACAGGCCTGTATTCAACGGTTGCGAGTTGGGGCGGCTAATGTTAGGCGACTAGTTATGAACACCTAGGGGTGTGGAGAGGGCGGTGTAAGCTCCCAACAGGTTTCTCTCATGTAGGGCCTCAGCCGGGCCTCTCATGTAAAGTTTTAAAATTTTTTATCGGAAAGTATCAACATTTTTCTATTTTTTGAGATTTGTTTTGTTTTAGGTGATGTGACTGACGAGACGTTTTTAAATTAAAATAGGCAAAACTTGACCGCAGTTAAAACGCTCAGAAAAAAGACATCTTTTTCTTTTGAGCGTTTTAACAAAGATCAATTTTGCGGATTTTATTTTAAAGTCATTCGGAGGTTTTTACGCTTTCGATGGGACATGGCCAGGCGGGTGTTTGGTAAAACTTGATCTTTGGCAAACCTTTATAAAAGTCGTTAACAAGAATATTTTGCCGCTGATGATGATAATAATGAAGCCTAAAAACTACTAAAAGTTGATGTTTGTCTCTATGGCTTGGAATGAAGTGATATTCTACAGCGATAAAAACCGTGTCCATGGCCGTTGGGCAAATAACTTTTCGAATAAATGTTGAGGTCAAGCTATCTGAAGCAATTTGTCATTGCGTTGGAACTGACCAAACGAATCCGTTCGAGTTAACCTTGTGTTTGAGATGAAATGTTACATTTTATCCGAGTTTGACTGTACTTAGCCGTGAAAAATTCCCAAAAAAGTTGGGGCGGCTCAGCCGGCCAGGCGCCCCAGGGAATACAGGCCTGGTAAATGACTTTTTAAGCACGGTTGCATTACTTCATACCATAAACTATATGTTAAAAAACAGGCAATGTAGAAAGTAGACCGAGCTTCCCATAAATACAGAAATAGTTGGACTGGAGAATGTACCATATTTGAAGCAGCTTGTATCGCAGACTCATTTCTTCAGACTTTGTGTATAAAAACAAGTGTACAAAAAGATAATGAGCTATATTCTAGTTTCTCTCATTAAATTCCAGTTGGGCCTCCTGTGTATGATTTATTTATATTTTAAATATGTAATGCTTTTTCGGACAATGTGTTATTGGCATATGTTCGACCGTCTATGATCCTGGTATGGCCCAAGGTGTTTGAACGGAAACTATTGAACTATTTCATGAGTAATAATATATATATATATATAGAAGTTGATTTATGGCTGCTAAGAGTAAACTATCATATTACTGGTTTCATCTATAAGGTCACGCAGGCTGGAAATGGGGACCACACACCTGTTTCGAATAGATAACATGAGCATGAGCACCAATATACCATGCATCTTGTTTTTTTGTAGTTATTATAGAAATTTCATCTTCTTAGATAGTTAATAAGCAGTATTGCATGTTTCTAGGTTTTTTCGCCGTTTTAGTTACTTATTAAAGGTTGACTTGCAACAAAATTTACATTACAGTTATTTGGTATTAAAAGATTCACCATGTCTTAGTCTGCTGTGTTGTAGGTGCAAAATATGTGGAAATGTGATTACAAGCTCTTAAAAGCTCAAAAACGAAAAGCCACCATAGATTGGAATCTCTTTATTTCTCTGGCATAGTCATGACAGTTTGGTTATTGTCTTGTCACGTGATGTTCTCACGTGAATTGAAAGGCCAATAAAAAGCTCAATATAAAACTTATTGTAGCACTAGTTTATGACAAACACTTCGGGTTTTACCGAAGACCTCGTATCAAATATAAATGCTCGCTACTTTACAGTTTTGTTTCGGATTGAACTAATCGTCAAGTCGTAATCTGATCATGTGACCCATTACTTCGCAAATAATTTTTGCAGCACTTTTCGATTATCACAGGTGACCAACAGGCTCGGCTTGATTATCAGACAATGATATGTACTCCTTCGAGGTAAGGTTAAAAAAGAAATTAATTTTTACGGTAAGTTATAAGATATCACTGCTAAAAGTGACAGCATTACAATGACGATAAAATAGATGCGTAAGAACAATAGACAAGGCTTTATCGAATGCGTGAAGTATAGTTGTGAAAATATTTCGACGAATAAGATTGTATGAAAGTGTAAACAGAAACCATCTCCCACAATTACGTCACATTTGAGCCGTTTTGAAAAAAGAATCCAAACTACGGCGGTCTCGTGTGGCTGCGATTAACTGTTGGTTTTTTAGCTTTTAATAGCTTGTAATCACATTCCCACATATTTTGCACCTACAACACAACAGAGTAAGACATGGTGAATCTTTTGATATCAAATAACTGTTATGTGAATTTTGTTGCAAGTCAACCTTTAAGTTCCAAATTAAATTTGCATATATATTCTAATATAGCTCTAGATAAACTGACCAAAGCAAAAGGCTGAGCAAAGGTCCGCAGATTTTGCTAAATTTTAGAGTTGCCCTATAGGTAAATACATATAAAAAATTTGACGACAAGTTAGGTGAATACGCCGGTATGCTTGCTATTCTCTACACATGTATGAAATCGCTGCGACCTATGATATGCATCAGATCTTTGTAACTGTTATCAAAGACAATGCAAATCAAGCAGTATCAAAAGCTGTATCCGTTTGGTAAACCAGTAATATTGAAATGTTTGTGCTTCCACGAAAGGTTTTATTTCATTTATTGTTCTTATTTAGTGAAGTAGATTGTGGGACTTTATTAAAATTCATTCAAATTTTAGATCCAGTAAACATGTAGCAAATTTCTTTATTGCGGTTTGGATTAAGCCATGATATGTAGCACAAAACTGGATTTAAAAACTAAACCCGAACGAAAGAAACCCGCTGTGTGTTTTTAGGCCTGGATGCATTATCTAATTCAGGTGATTGTCAACTGTATAAGATGAGATTTTTCCACTAAGACCACACAATGCACATTAAAATAGCATGGAAACATGACTAAAACTCAATAAATATTTTTGATTTATTTTGTAATTTTTACTTTTTCTACTTTTTTAAAGTAAGATATCCCTCACATCTCAGTTCTCTTATAGCTTTAGACCACAAGGATTAGTAGAATTGACATGATTAAGGAAAAGGTGTATAGGCCTACGTGCTTTTTTCTGTCTTGTATCGATAGTTTTATTACTATCTATACCAAAAGATTGTTCCAGTTGTTCAGCACAACTCGTCTGGAACACGACCTTCCAATCTGAATTTAAAACGCAAATCCTGATTTTAAACTTTTTCTAGTTTTTTAACATGTTTTTTCAGATATGGACGCATGACTGAGGAGCAAACTCAATACAAGATGTAACAATAAATAAATATGCTACTTTCCTTGTTTACGTATCTGCATCTTTTAAAATATGCAAAGTATAGTTAACTGTTCGATAGCTTTAGTAAACAACATCAATGGGAGAGTCCCATTTCATATCCCCTAGTAAAACAATTCCCAAATAAGAGTGAGTGGAAACTTTCTCCATGTTCCATAATCTTCATGGCTGCTAAGTTAACAAAGCATATGCTTACCATATTTTATGCCAGCTATTCTTACGTCAGCTTCAGCAGTTTGAGCTACGATAGTAGTGCAACATGTACTAAAATAAAGTACTACTAAAATAATGAGTGAGTACATGATGTTCTCTTCCACCATACACTAGCAGTTTGGTGCTTATTACCAGTTGTCTATACAGCAGGCTAGATCACCATCGTTAATTCATAAAAAATATTATGAAGTTATTAATTCTCGGACTATGTGTCGAGGTAGGTCAGAATCTCGCATAAGCCGCTAACGAAATAGCAATTTATCGAGAGAGCACAACTGCTGTATATTTACTTACATTGCTTCGTCACAACATACCTAGCCAGTTTTCAAATAACTCGACTCCATTAAAGTATTTTATATGGGAAATAGAGATTTAGTCGAAAATCTATTGGTCGAAACCGTTGTTGCCGACAGGCTATTTGTCGAATTCGTAGACTTTTAGTCGAAATTTAAGACTATTTGCCGAATTCATAGACTATTTGTCGAAATCTAAGACTATCGGTCGAAACAATCAAACACTTTCGCGGAAATGTTATTTTTTAAGAGAGCACAACTCTAAGTACAAACAAACCGATTGCAGTTATAGTACTGCCATATCTTCTGATTTTGGTAGTTGCTAGTTAATACGATTATTAGGGTTGTGGCTCATTAAAATAATGTTGAGTCAATGTGTACTAGCAACATTCTTATTGCATCTACAGCTGCACAATTTGCAGTAGGCGATTCTCCATTGCATCAATAATACTTACTGAACATAAGGAAATAGCAGCAGCTGTACTCCATGTATGCTGTGATAGTAAAAGTACTCAATGCATATACACTGCATGGTTGTGAAATGCTCACTACTGCATTGCTTCAATGTTATTGCAACTTATTTTACATCTTGTCATCTATAAGGACTTATCAATCTACTGTAATAGTTTTTGTAATGGTCACAACCTTAATTATTATATATGTGTGATTTGACTTCACAGTACAAGATTATACTACCAGAACATAAATATATATACAAATATATTTTAGTATGTATACATTGTAAATTAAAACATCTTATACATTGTATGGGATGTTATGTCATGTCGCCTGCTATGTCGTGCCGCACCCACATGTCATGTGGGTGCGGCATCGAGGCTGTAAGGTAGCCATGACTGTAGCCTTGAGCAGAAAATCTTTGAGACGTAATATGCTGATTTACCATGAACATAAACACTGTAAAAATAATGTATTTCAATGGTAGCTCACAAAATTTGAGATAAATTCAGTTAAAGTTACAGCCAAACAATAGAATGTTATGTTTCATTTAAGACTGCCGTACTGAAAATCACTAAAACTGAGTAACTCAATAGTGTGTATCATTTTTATTCAGAATTTGCAAGCAGATTAAATATGCAATTAAAACTTTGTATATTTCAACTCTATTGCTTTCATTTAACAAACACCTGACACATGTTTATAGTTCGTGAAAAAGGTAAATATAGAGAAAGTGTTAAGAGTTGTTGAGCATTGGTTTCAAATGCTCAACAAACTCAAACAAGGAAAAGTGTAAACCCTGGAATGACTTTCCAGAGGTTTGAGCCAAAATCTATTAATAGGCTGGCTCTTTTCTTTGTGTTAAAGATAAAGTTTATTAATAAAATTATTAAGCGTACCTCTTTCATAATTATTAATACATGTTTTGATAGCGCAGCATACAATATGATAATATTATTTGTTTATAGCGGGTCAAATTCCTCATCATCAATTATACATCTTGATCCAGGACCTAATGACTTTAACAACAGTGACATTGATGATACGTAAGTCAATATAAATATAATTATTATTAGCACAAACCATACAATAAATATGACAGAAAAATCGATCGCTTCTTTAATAAATCATCAATACGACAATGAGTGGTTCTCATATACTAACTACACAATAATATATGTGGGATTCACTTATCAATTATATATAAAAGAAAAGTGTCTTAAGGCACAAAATTTCTATATCGATTCAAACTATGGAATTATTGTCCAGCATCGATTGAGATGAACATCTACGGGTCATGCTATCAGGTGGTACCAAAAACATCCGAGAAATCAACGAAGAGCAGAACTGAAACAGAAATAAAAACACCATGTACCATTCCCATGTGTTTTATGTTCATGGCGGTAATGCAATGCAGTTATTTCGCCTCACATGTTTGCGATTCTGGTGTTGGTTTATAGAAAGATAACCATAACTAACATTTACTTTTTTAGTGTGGTGAACTATGAGATTTATCCAGCTGGGAGAAAGCAGCAAGGAGATTGTGTCATTAAATGGGTACAGCTACGTCATCAATAAAATTTACAAAAAATGGATGGTAGAAAGACAGTCTATTGGATTTATAGCAAACTAAAAGAATGCAGAGCCAAAGTTACCCAGAGTGACAGTTTTGAATCTGCATACAATGCATCTGGCTTACACACGTGTTTATCGCAAGAATACCTATAAGAGCAAACTGCTTTAATAACTCAGGTAAGAGAAGTAATGTTAGAAGCACTCAATCTCATTAATAATCCTGAAAACTTATTTAATGTAATGTTTGGCTGAACCTTTTCATACTGAATATTAGCCTATAAAAAAGCTGTACATGACTCTGACTGATATTATAGATTAAAGATGAAACAAAACTGAAACCTTTCTCAAGTGCTACCTCGATAGTAGACAACAACTTGAAAGAATTTATGACAAAATGTGCAACCAGCAGCAGTCTTTCAAGACAAAATTTAATTAGGATGGCCAATAAAATAAGAGAGAAAAACAGACCAAAACATCCGAAGTCAAAAGATTTCGAGGTGAGTCAACCTAGAAGTTTATCATACATAATTTAAATATTGAATTAAGATAACCGGCCTTAATTAAAAAAAATTGATTATAATCTTATTGAGTGTACTGCTGCTTGGAAAACCTAACTTCACTTGTGCTTTAACTTTGTAATAGAGGTTGGTAATCTAAACATCTTATATGGTAATCCAACTGTGACACAAATATCAAAACAGTATCTAAAATATTTTTAGCTTATACTTGATACCATACTAAAAAACTTCTTGCGGGTGGACATTTAAATTGATGGCGAAAGGCACTTAATATTTTCCACTGACACTCAGCTAGATCAACTAAAGAAATCTAGAACTCTGTATTTGGATGGAACCTTCAAGTGCGTGAAAAGGCCTTTTGAGCAGTTGCTAATGATATACGCCTTCATAAGACAGGGATGCTTCAGCAAACAAGTGCCACTTTTATACGTATTAATGTCAAAAAGAAGAAAATTCGATTATGTTCAGGTGCAAATCTTTATAGAATATTTGTATTACAAGAGTCGATTTTCACCCAACACTTCCTCTATCCTATGCTATCTCATTGTGTTATCAGCGCCATCATTTCTTTTCAGGTATATAAAGACATTAAATAACGGCTAGCACCTGGTTTGAATGCAAAATATGCAATGGCTGACTATGAATTGGATAAGTAAGTATTTGTTAACACTGATATCTGGAATGAACATTTAATTACACGGGCGTTCACATTGAAATGTTTCATGATGTAAAATAGGTTTGCTATGTCCATTCCAAATTAAATTTGTCACAAAAATTAAGCGGTTATATGTCCACTTCAAAATATTATGGACACATTTTCAAACATTAAAGAAAATTTTTAATTTTGTAAAACATTAAGCTGTCTCAGTATCACCATGTTGTGTAACAGGACGCATCTGTGATTAGTACAACGATTTGGGTTTAGTCAATGATAACAATGGTGATTCTCAATACAATGCCAATGAATATAAATAGAATATTTTTCTCCATTTTAGCACTGTGGAAAGCAGTCCATGAAGTGTTTGGGAAAGAACTAGAAATGAGAGGTTGTCATTTTCACTTTTGCCAATCGATCTACCGGAATATGAAAAACTATGGACTATCAAAGGGCTATCGCAATAAGAATGGTAAAGTGAGAGAACTGGTCACTATGTTGTATGCCTTAGCGCTGGTACCAGCCAACATTGTAAAAGAGGTGTTTAATTATATATGTATTAGAGCAGAAAGAGACATAGAGGAACAGGACTATAGAATGTTTAGCTTACTGGACTACTTTGAAAGATTTTGGTTAAGTGCCAATAATCAAGGGTGGAGCCCAAAAGACTAGTGTGTTTTTGGTTTAAAAATTAGAACCAACAACGACTTAGAAGGATGGCACAGAAAACTAAATGGGCTGCTACCGCATCCACACCCTAATATGTATTTACTTTTGTCCATCCTATATAGTGAGGCAGAAAATATAAACTATGTCATACAAATGTTAGAAAATGAGCAGCAACTAAGAAAACAGACACACAGCACAAAATATAGAAATAAAGAATTAGAAAATTTATGGAACAGATTCAAAAACAAAGCAATTTCACTTTCAAAGTTTATCAAAGCAGCCAAAAATCTCACACCAACATTTGATGGATTTTGATTGCGCTACTTTTACTACCTATAGTTTCTTTTATTTTCCAACATAGAATTTGATGCTGTATTATGGCATTATATCAATAATTGTTATTTTTAGCTATTTGTCATTGCTGTTCTTAATAATATTATGAATTATGCCATATATTAATTTTAACAGGTCATTCACTGCTGAATAAACTGTTTAATAAATCAATTTTATTGATTTATATTTATTTTTGAATGCTGCTACTACAATTTTAATCTAAAACTTTGAGAGTTGAATCTTCATAATTATATAAACAAATATTCCAAATAGCTCTCACGAAAGATTCCAAAGCACTACTCTGTAAAATTGCAACATTAACTTTTTGTAATCATAGTTACAATGAATCAATGCGCTTCTATGAATATTAATTATGCAGTTACAAGCATACTTGTACAATATGCATTTAGGCATATCTTATACACATGTATGTATGCAATTGATTAGGGTGGTTGCACAGCTATACTGATGAATAAATCCACAAGCTTAGAAAGTATACAGGATTATAACACAGTTGCACATAAAAAAACTTGTATTATACCACTACCATTGTGCTATAATTCTGAACAAAAATGTATAGCCATTACTCTAAAATTAGGATACACTTTCAAAATACTTCACTGTGAAACAAATGAACTAGGCTGTTGAAACAGCCTACAGTGAAGTAGGCTGTTTCACAGCCTACTTCACTGTAGGCTGTGAAACAAATGAACTTCCGTGTCGATAAAGTAGTGATAGCTTTTAACAAGCTCTCACAAATTTTATCATGTAGTAAAGAAGCATGCAATACGTTGTACATGTATAAATTATTACACCCAAATGTCCAGAACTCCATAAAAAATCAGTTGAATGTATATCACAAGTGTGTATGCGAAGTATTTTCTGATACAGCAGTTATAGCATAGCATATGTTTAGCTGATGGAGCTAGTACACAAATCTTAAAACTAAACTAACACTAAGTTGAAGATAAACTTAACTAACAGGTGAAAACTTACTAATAGTATTAGAATTATTGTTGTTTTGTCCAATAGTATTATTTTCGACTAAACCACCTGAGTTTTCGACCAATAGCCTAAGTTTTCGACCAAAACTACACTTTTCGACGAAAGGCTTCAATTTCGACAAATGGCCTATCGGCAAATGCGAATTTCGACTAATAGAATTTCGGCGAAATCACCATAAACCTTTTATATCGTAAACATTCCATGGCTCCAAATACGAAATCTAGGTTCTTATGATAGAAGTAATGAACATAACATTTTCACCTACTCCGTTAAAAAAATTAAAACACTTGTATAGTATAAATAAAATTCTCTTAAATATCATTGACAACACAAAAAAAGTTTAGCAGTTAAGGCGTTCATCAATACCGCGTCAATAAAACGTTATTTTTCAACCTTGCCTCAATGTTTTAGCCACATGTGACATGTATCATTTATGTATTTTTACATATTCAATTTACACGAATTTTTAACCATATTTTACAGGTTGTGTGACTTATTATTGCTTTAATTAGCTTCTAGCACATTTTGGGTCTTTTTATTTCTGCAAATCTATTGTCCATATGGTGTTGGAAAATATTCTCAAGAGGGAATAAATTTTCAAACAATTTTTTGTACGGCTACATGCAGTTTGCTTCGCTAATATGCAAGGAAGTAGATTAACGAAAATATAAAACATGCATGTTGGTAAGGAAATAACAGAAATAGTTGTTTAGGTTCTTAATGCGGGCAGAAGAAAAAAACGTTCTGTTGTGGATATATGGTTTGTAATAAACTTCAGCAAGGAGAAAATAAACAGTATCTTTTACCTGCTCTGATGAATTAATGTCAATCTCACCTGTAATGAGTGGGCTCTTATTCATTTTTAGCATCAATTCCTGTTATTTTAATTGCCCATCAAGAAGCACCCATTCAAATTTGTTAAATGCTGTATTATATCCAAAAGTGTATAAACAAATAGACATTTACACAAAATTGGTCATTACAATGTTGACCATACTGATAACAGTCATAGACTGCAAGGTGTTTCGGGGCTAACACAGCTTGGCGAAAACGGTAACATTTGTGTTAATTAACAAAGGAAATGTATCGTTGAATGAGCAAGTTGAGACGTGCAAGAAAAATTCACTATAAATAGAAAAGATGAGGAGTTATTAAGGGTACTGATGTATTCTATCTGATGTTAAATGTCTAGTGTCATATATCAAGCCACCGTATTCTATTGTAATTCTCAGACTCATTTTTATTTCAAGCAACTCACTCGTGAAAACACAGCAAAGCCCCACTTACAATGCATGGGGCACTCAACTCTAACAAAATACAATGTACAGAACAATGGGGGTAATAACTTAATTTACACAGAAAATTATTACATTGCCCTCTTCTCTAGCTCTTATCACCCTCAAATAACCAGGTCGCTTACGAGTGCGGCTACTTGATGTGCTGGATTCTCAAGAGCTCGGGCCATACATGGCTGATTTACTGACTGACCATCACTGAGAACATAGGAACAACACGGAACTGGACTGTCAAAGTGCTCAAAAACCTAGGCCTTCCTTTTACAACATGAAACTGACGGAGTTGTTCATGATCACCCACTTCAAACCCCATATCAACAGCTACATAGCGATCATCAACAAACTCCTTTAAACAAGGCTGGAACTCATCAACTTGCTCAGTATTCTCAACTGGCAAGAAAATTGGTTAACCATATCCTTGGTACGCGTAACTCAGCCATGTAGAAGTGTACTAGGTGAAACTCCTGTAGTACAGTTCAGAGAGGCTCAATAAATCCGCAGGAATGAACTCACAGCAGGATCCCAGTTTTGACCTTCACTAACAGCATCCTGAACTGATTGTTTAAGCGTCCAGTTAAACCTTTTGACCTCATTTGCTTTTGGATAGTATGTGGAACTACCATAGTGTTTTATCCCATGAGACTTTAGAAACTCCTCAAACTCGTAAGATACAAAGCATGAGCCATTGTCACTGAAAAGTTTTGAAGGATTACTTTCACGACCTAATACTCTCTCCAAGAAGCATATGATATTTTTAGATGTGGCACTGGACATAAATGATGCTTCTGTTCATTTATTCTTGTAATCTACTAGAGTCATGGCTAATCTCTGATCGCATGAAGTAATCACAAATAGGCCGATTACGTCTATACCAACTTTCTCAACCCCCTTAGACAAAATCTTTACTGGCTGTAAAGAAGCTGTTGTTTTGCTTGCCCTCTTCAATGGGGGACAACTCCGCAAAAAACAACAGTTTGTCAAGACAGGCTATGGAAACCATAGCCTGTTTGATTGCATTGAAAGCAGTTAGAGTTTTATCGGTCCATGTTATGTCTTCTGACTCAGGCTGTAACATTGACCTCTGAAACATTGTCAATGTAGATAAGGATGGAATGAAATGAGCATAGTACTGATTTAACCTCAAGAACAACTGCAGCTCAGATTTTGTCTTCACTTCCTTTGACATCACACTGGGAACTTTGTCTTCTAATAGGGAATACCCTTCGAACTAACCCTGCACCTCAAAAACTGCACATTCGACTGTCTCGATTTGTACTTTGAATAGTTCAACTGAAGACCTACATCATCGATTTTCTAATCACTGACTTGAGGTTTTGATCATGAGACATCTGATCAGATCCAAATACACATATATCATTCAAGTACCCCACACCCAATACTCGTGGCACTCATCTAACACTTTGCTCATCAACTTACTAAAGAACGACGAAGCACTAGTTAACCCAAACAAAATCTTTGTCCACCTGAACAAACCTTCGGAACTAATGAAGGCAGTAAGATCTTTACTATCTTCTGACAGCGAAATCTGGTTGTAAACTGCTTTAAAATTGAGTTTAGAAAACATCTTAGCATTATTCATAGAATGCACCAGCTCCTCATTGTGTAGTAAGAGACGACAATCCACCACAACATTCTTATTTGGTGTGGATAAATCATTACATATTTTTATATCACCAGAGAAGTCTATACCAACAAATACTAGCGGTGAGACTAACTCAGAAGAATCAATCGCCTCAATCATACCTTCAGACTCAGACACTTCAACTCAGATTTGACCTTGTCTACAGCATACAGTAGAGCACAATACTCCTAAACAACGGGTGTAAGTTGTTCTACGAGCTTTTCAACGTTACATTTATTGTTCAGCTCTACACTGTTCATCGTCAGACATGTGACCTGCAACTCCACATGCATATCACACTACTGATCAGTTACTACCCTTCAACTTTATTTTATGTCGAAACTTAGTGCCCCTCTTAGGGATGAACTTTGGCCGATCTTTCATCTGCTTCACACAACTGATATCAAAACTGGTTGGTCTCATTACTTCTAGACCTGACAATGCAGCACCCTTTTCTACTATTTACAATAAGGTCTTTACATGCCTTTCCTTGAACTTTGACCTGAGCCTCAAAACAACCAGTCATGGAAATCACCTTGTCAGAGTAGTCAAACAAGGCTCGAGGGGTGGAAACCAGCTCATCAGGGAAGTGAGTACTGTACAGATCGTGTGGCGGTAATGAAACATTAGCATCTGGGTGAATCTGAAACCTGTACTCTGAAAAACAGGTAGGGTCTCTCATACTGACTACTTTAGCAGTAAAGTATAGTCTACCAGAATTTTTGCTGTTTATAAAAAATGCTTGCACATAACCGCTATTACTATCATTGATACATTTACACTGTGCCTTACCCTTACACATCTTACTCTTAGCATAGTGACCTGCAATCTTGAACACATTACATCTTCGAGTCTTAGCTCTACACTGTTTATCATTAGACATGTGACCTACACATCACATGCATAACACGCTATTGATGAGTTACATCTAATTTTAGCTGTCTTTTAGACTTGATTTCATCTTCAACCTTTTTACTGAGAGATCAGTAATGTTACCTGGTGCTAGAGTTGTATTACCCTGAAAAATATTTGACTCAATGGTGTCAATATGGTGTCATTTGATGTCAATAGTATGTTGTAAAGTCATTCTATTGGACTGTCAGTTCAAATCATTCACACGCAGTAATAACTTCTCACATAATTTAGAGCTTTCAACTTTCTCCCCGATTTGATCTTTCAACATATCTTTCTCACAATCAGCTCCATAACGGCTATAATTACAGCCATTTACTAGTTTCCGTAGCTCGGTGACGAAGTCATTTATTGGTTGATTCGTCTTTGAGCTGTGCTCGGGCTTTGAATTCATATCTTTCAATCTCTTCACACGTAGATGATATATAACGTGCCCTTACCACAGCCTTAGCAGCCTCCAGAGTTCCATCAGCAACCTTTGGGTTGAAGAACACACGTGATCCCTTGTGACCCAAGCTTGAGATAAAGTCTGGGCTATACGACCAATCAGTTCAAAGTTCTCATACATCTTGATCCATGTGTGATACCGAATGGTAGATTCTCCGAGAGAGTTAAAAAATGTCCATGGAAGGCTTGCTAAAACCTGCATGTCAGTGCATCCTTGTGAACCAACCTGTCTTCCTGCACCATTTCCAAAAGCAGACATACTATAATTACCATGTTTAGCTGAATCCTTAGGATCAGACATCCTTGTCGTCAGAAAATGCCGGATTCTGCTTCAAGTTAAATGTCTAGTGTCATATATCAAGTCACTGTATTCTATTGTAATTCTCAAACTTGTGTTTATTCCAATCAACTCACTCGTCATTTTCAAAACAGGAAGCACACAACGAAACTGCGCTACCCTTGAAACAATGCGTCACCTACAACACATTGGGCACACAACTCTAACAAAATAAAATGCACAGAACTATGAGGTGATAATTCTAACATGATTTACACAGAACATTACAGGTACTTTTTAAAAAATATCTCTAGGAGAAAATATTTTCTGCCAAGATACCGTGAAACCTTTATTTAAACTCCATGACGGTCTATTTTTTTCTCTTCCCTTTGAGTGACGTTATATTAGAGGTGGCACCCAAATAGAGGCTGGCATTATATTTTTGATATAGCTTGTCAGAATTTTGGAAAGCTATATTTAATCATTTTGCGAGCGAAGCGAATGCTGCCTATATTTTTGCATTATCTTTTAAACGGAGCGAAATTAACCCTTTTGGGTGCGATAAAACTGCTGTAACTTACTTCCTAGTTGTATATCTCTAAATAAAAATGCATTAGGAAGCTGAGAAATGTCTCTATCAGTTGATATCTATTGCTTGCAATTAACATATGATTATCTTATAACCTGTGTTGCAATTTGTTAGAGCTTTCAATTTTTATTTCATTCTAATTTTAAAGGTGTATTTTTTATTTTATCACTATACTAGCAGAATGCCAGGCGTTGTAAAGGTATTAAAACAGCTTATAAACAGTGGCAGGTAATGTAGTTGTTTGCCATATTGCCATTGTTTGCCGAGCTAGTACCCGTATTGCTAAACTTACTAATAAGAGCTATGAGAGCAAGTTTTAGTGACGTTGCACCGTAACGTAATGCAGAGTTGCTATGCTATTTTGACCTAGATAACCATTCATATTGCCCCTTAAATCCAATGCATCTCGCATAGCTCAATTGATTAGCCTATTGCCTGGTGAAAGGGAGGTTCTGAGATCAAATCTTCTGTGTTACGGATTCTTCAGTCCATGATTTTAACAGCTATAGCTGGACAGACTGAATCACCGATTGAATAACAGATGGATAGACACTGAGATTTATATATATAGATGTAGCAATGTTGCATTAGAGCTCATTGCACTCATTGATATGTTTGCTACAGTTTGGCTCAGTAATTGAATTTTTATGTGCAATAGAAGAGGAGTTATGAACATCGATCCATAGTAAGTTGAATTTAAATAAACGCTATTATGCTAACAAATACTTTGCTATAAGGCTGCATATTTATAAATTATATAATAATGATCCATCAAATGCTACAAACATATATTCAAGAACAAGTGACATAAACAAACCATAATTATAATACATGCAAAAACAAAAATTGGCACTTTTGAAAAAAAATATTTGAATTGTTTGTTCGGCAGGTTGCATTCTGATTGTTGCTTTTAATTGGAATCATTTTATCTTCTTGTTGTTCAATACCTTCTACAGCGCAGGCCTGTATTCCTTAGTTGCAGTGGCAAATGTTAGGTGACTAGCTATGAGCACCTGGAGTGTGGGGGCGGTGTAAGCCCCCCAATGGGGTTCGAGGCAGCGCCCTGAAGCTCTGGACTCTTAAGCATCAACAAAACTCAAAGTATGCATAAATGCAATCAATTGTAGGCATCAAAATCTACATAAATATGTTTATGGTTCATGGTAGGCAAACGTTTTTATTCAACGAACGATACAAAGCTCATGGCTCTACAGATTTCTATAAGGAACATTGACAGAACAAGTGCTATTACTTCTTTATTGCAATAGCTCTTGTTCTGTCAATGTGTTCATGGCAGAAATATTTCACAACTGATTCTGTATCTATTTCAATATCTTTTTATATGTGTAATATTAGAAGATTATTGCCCCATAGTGATTTTCGTCGATGTTTTGATTCTACGTTAAGTTTTATATGATAAGGAAAATGCAAGTTTGGATGTCTTCGTTCAGTTTCCAAGTCTTAAGAAAGTCTCACAAGATCACTCATTTGGCGAGATCTCACCGAGACAATATAGAGTTCTAGTTGCTAGTAAACTACATGTAGTTGTTGGAAATTCCAAGTGAATGACCTCAGACTGCAATTCTTAGTATTTAGCCACCAAAAATTACTAAAAAGTTAGGGCAGCTTAGCAGCCCAGTCGCCCCAGGGAATATGGACCTGCTACAGCCTCTTTTGACTTCAACTCTTTTGCACTGCTGAGCTAGTTGATATTAGCATCCAAAAATTTGTGTAGCCAAGTAAACCTTTGCCTGTTGCTATTTGAAAAACTGTTCACGAAAGTAATGAAAAGCCTTTAGACATATGCGCGCTCAACACAAGTTATAGTCTGAAAATAGTAGTACTGATTCCATTGTAATTGTAAACAGTTTTTCACATAGGCCGATGTATCGAGACCGCATTGAACAAGGAGCTACTATTAGCTTGATACAGTTATTAATCATTTCTATGGCATTGGTTTCCAAGTTTTAAAGGAATAACCGTAAGCTTTGAAGTTGGAGAATGAACTTCGAGACGAACAGCAATCACAAAAGAATTAATTGTTATTGATGTAACCGAATCACTACTAGTACTATTTTTTGAACATTTCTATTGATCACTCTTATTATGGGTTCATAAAAATCAAAAAATGTCAAAGTGGCAGTCTAACAGAGGTGGTGTTTAAATAAAGCTTGCATTGGAATAGAGGTTTTACCATAATACCCTTGCTGAGCAGCTGGAGTCACTAAAGAGCTAAAAAAAATGGGACAAGAAAAAGCGTGTTATAGTAGCAATTACCTTATGGATAATTTACAAATGCATATAAAATCCACTACTAAAGCCTCTGCATGCTCACCGATCTAGTGAAATAGATGTCAGATGAGCACTGATCTCCAGCATGTATCTGAATAGAACATGTCAAATCAAACATCAGAATCGTCTATCGGTTTGACTGTACATATTTGCTAATCAGCAACTCTGACGGGCTCTTGTCAGGCTCTTGACTTTGATTCATAACCTCTGACATCTCGTATTCCTTTACTGTTATTGCAAGGATGAATTAATTGTTTTGCTTTGATCCTTTTGTGCTAATCTTCAGAATGCACAGATGCTGTTTTGTACTTGGTGTTGTAAATTATTCGTTCTATCACTGAACAAATGTTATATTTCTAGGCTATTCCTATTTATGTATTGTTCTCACTGGCCTCACTATCGTATTCAGATAATTTTTCACTAATATTCACTAGTGTTGGTTCACTAGTGTTGGCTAGTGAACCAGTGTTTTAGTGTTCAGTGTTAACTAGTCTTTAGCATCAGGTTCAATATATGTTAACTTCTTACCTAATTTTCAGCCTCAAATTATTTTTTCAGCTAAACTTTTGTAATGTCATTAATCCCACGACCAAACGAGCGGAGTGAAGTGTGGGAGTTTTTATGATAAATGCATGTGCACACAACTTACGAAAATTCTTCATCAACAATGAGACGAACCCTCGTCAAGAAATTTCATCAACAAATTTAAGCATCGTTATGTAAAGTCGTTAAAGTATAATAACGTTACAAAACACATTTAAACCTATTTAAATATGTTACCAAGTCTTTGTAAACCGTCGATAATATCTTAAAACTTACCCATCTGATCGGATTATACACAAATAGACAGATTAATTTCAACAAAAATCGCCACAAAACACTTGAAAAGCTTGGTTTAATAAAAGTTAAGACCGAAAATTGAAACGCCGAGGGACAGATAATAGAACGATGAAGTCTTGCGCAGTTCACGAAAAAATAACGTGCACTTTTCACCAGTCTATAGCATTGTCGAACTGCCGAAAGTTTTGGCAATTAACATAGGAGTACAGAAATCGTTTCATTTTTGCCGATTTCAATTTTTTCATTTTCATTTGCCAACACATTTGAATACTTTCCCATTCTAACTGATGTCCAACGCAGTATACAGTAAGTAAAGCAAATGACGATGATATTTTTAACGTTTCTCATTAGATTATTACAATAATTAATTATAAGTTTGGATGACTACAGAACAATGACTACGTAGTACAGACTTTCTAAAAATCTAACGCAGTGTAAGTAAAGGCATGACGATGATATTTTTTCTAACGGTTCTAATGAGATTATTGCAATAATTAATTATAAGTTTGGATGACTACAGGACAATGACGACGTAGTACAGATTTTCTAAAAATCTATATAAATATCGCAACTTCGTGATATTGTTAGCTATGCCGTTTTGAAATGTAAATAAAATTGTGCATTGGTTTTTTATTATTACTATATAAATAATATTGGTTATTCTAATAATATCAGTGCATTTTACTTCTAATATTGGCCAATGTTGCATTTCTTTTTTTGCAGGAGAAGAGATATAAACATATAATCTTTTCCTTTCATTATTGCTATTTGTTGTATATAATAACACTCAGTACATTACAGCTACCATTGCAGTTATCCTATTTGACTGCTAATATTGCATTTCTCAACCATCAGTACCCTTTCTTTTTTCCAATATCACTTTGGTCGTGGGCTGTATGACAGTGGAATTTCTAGTGTATTAAATCTTTTTGTTTGCATAAATTCTTTTGCATTATCTCATTTTATTGCAGTAGTTAGTTACTAACTGTAACCGCTAAAATTTTGTAGAGTGAACCCTCGGTTTATTAAATAGGCTAAACAAAGATTGTAAAGAAGAATGGAGGCACGGCCTAAAAGAAAAGGTAAAAAATCGTCGAAACTTCTCACCTATGAGCTGGAAACAATTGCATCCAATAGAAAACCATATAAGGTAAGAAAACTTTCTTCTGTAAAAGCTGCGTAAAAAGGTGCAATTACTAGATATTCTATGGTTTAATTAAATGATTTTTTTAAATTTCATTTGATTGTTGGGTGCCAGTGAGTCTATAGAGGTTTTTGAGGTTATTCACAGTCATCTGCCCAACTCAAGCAGCACAAAAGCTATCCGACGATCAAGCGATCACTTATTGATCAGATCAGCTCTAGACTACTTTTTATGTTGACAATAGATTATATCTAATAGTTTATGGTGTCATTTTTTTAGGTCTTATCATATTAAAGACTACTGAATGGTCTGCGTTGCACGGGTACTAAGAAACAGCTTATACCAGGGATAAACAGTGGCATGTAATGTAGTTGTCATTGGATAAGTTTCTTTACTCAGTAATTTGGAGTAACTTGAGCTAGTCTAAATCTTTACTATAATAAGAGCCGTGCTGATAATTGCTATGTGTCTTGATCTCTCACGCAATCATGATCATCAAGCGTACTAGTAGTAACCAATAGAATGTTCACAAATGCTTCAAGCGTGAGTATTTTAACCGCTGTAATAAGTATGTGCACAATTATTTTATATGATGACAAGTAGTGCTAGTAGGGCTGCCTCGGTAGTGGATAACATGCCTGTCTCTAGAACCGTGGTTGCCGGGGTCAACTCCAGTATGAAGCAGTTTTTTGTTCCTAAGACTTTATCGCTATAACTGGACATACGAACGACAGACAAACACTCGCATTTATATATACAGTGAAACATGGATAACTCGCCCTCGGATATATCGAACACATGGTTAACTCGAATGGATTTGCTTGGTCCGTTCTCATGCAACGATAAATGGCTCTATATAACTCGACCTCGGCACCATTAACTCGAACAGTTTTTTGCCGAATTCACAAACGTGTTTTCCGTTCAATTTGTTTCGAAGGAGTTTCCACTAGTCGCGGAGCTGAGACCACTCTGCTTTCTTAACGAAAGCGTTTTTTATACGCGTATAGTGTACATATAATTTCCCCCGTACCGTATAATGGAACCGAAAAAGAAATCGTATAAAAATGATTAATAGGGTCGCTAAGACGTTCACTTAGTTACGACCAAGCTATAAACGTTAGAAGGTATTAGCGATAAAAATTTAATAAAGATAGACACAGCATGCAAAATACATATTGTAACAGTGATTTTATGCGGATACATAAAGATAAAATGTCACAAATAGGCTCGTGGTTTGGCGTCCGCTACAACAGACATCCACTTTACGATGGCATCATGCAAGCAGAGAAAAGCGTGAAAACCTTCTGACAAACTTAAAGTACTCGAGGAAATCGAAGCAGGACAAAAGCTATCAGCCTTATCAAAAAGAGAAAATCTTCCAAAAAGTACAGTGTCAACATGGATTAAACAAAAAGAAAGAATAAGATCGTTATGTGACCAAAATTCATTAAGGCTAAGAGATCGTTCAACGTCGCACGATGATTTGGATGGTGTATTATTGACTTGGTTTAGACAAGTGCGTAGTGAAGGCGTACCTATCGATGGGCCAATTTTTGTTAGAAAAGACTAACAAGGTTTTAAGGACTATAATAACTGTTTAAAATCTATTTCTACAATAAGTCACACTGTAGATCTTTGTCAAAAAATTACCTTGTCACAGACTACACTCGATAAGTTTTTTAAATGAAACAACTGATCAGATGTAAAGCATGCTTTCTCGCATTGGTCATAAATGTTTACTTATGTCCAGTTTTAAAAATTATCAGAAAGAATAGATATTTTTCTATTGGGCTAAGATTTGTTTGTAGTTTTAGGTGATGTGACTGACAATACGTTTTAAGATTAAAATTGACAAAATTGATCTCGAGTAAAACACTCAGAAGAAAAAATGTTTTCTGAGCATTTTAACCGCGATTAGGTTTTGCCAATTTTAATCTGAAAAAGTTCTGGCAGTCACATCACCTAAAACAACACACAAATCTCAAGTGTATAAAAATATCTATACTTTCTGATCAATACTTTAAAACTCTACATCAGATGCCTTTTAACTTACAACAAACAACCTATACTTTAGTTTTATATATACATGTAGTTTGTATATGTATCTACTGATAAATACATTCACTTGTGACTGTGCTCTGATAACTTGAACGCTCTGATAACTCAAACACTTTCGCTCGGTCCCGTGAAGTTTTGAGTTATCCATGTTTCACTGTATATAGATATGTTAGGAATGAGGAAACAATTAGACATAATTTTGAAACAATTGCGAGGTTTTCTGCCTCTTCTCTTTGTTTTTTACTTTTGCATTGTCTTTAAAAAACAACAGTTAGGTTTAAATTATATATGACTAGCAAGTTGATGTAGTAGATTTGGCTTAAATATTAACTTGGTTTTGAATACTGTTTTAATATTAGCTCATTTAACAATGTTTATGATGGTATACACCATATTATACTGATAATAAAATCAAAATATGGCATGTTGACAACACAAAAATAACAAAGCTTTGTCGCCATCTCTTCAAAATATGCCCATTTAGTTTTCGCGCTTGCTGCATTAAATCTTTATATTTTATACATAGATTTTGATATTCTCAGACAATGCACAATTTATACCACAACTACATTATAGCATAAAGCCAGTCTGATTTTACTGTTTTCTAATCTATGATCAACAGTTAAACTTTATTAGTACATTTTAACATGTACATATTATAACATATACAAGTGTATCTGTATGCGGTAGTATGCAATAGTAAGCAGATAAGAGAGTGATACATGCGGGAGAATTAAATATCGCTGACAGAAAATTCAAATACTTTGTATAGTTATTCCGCGTAAAGGTTTATGTTAATCTCTAGTGTTAATCTCTAGTGTTAATCAACATGTTACCTACATGCTGCATATATAGGTATACAAAATCTCTTAAATTAGTCTGGGAAAATAGATTTGAAGGCATTCACTGCTTTTTTAGTTGTTTTATGAAAACTAGACTGTTGAACAATCGCTAAGTATATTTTTTACCTTTTTTGTCTGGTAAGTGTAAGACTATTCACCATAAACATAAATAGAAATGGTACTACGCTTATGGCTTTCGCATATGGAGTAGTGAACATATAATTTTAGAAAAGATCCAATGAGTTCATCACTTCAATAACAAATCAGTTAAATAGGACTGAGTCTGGTACAAAGTAAATCTGTTAGAATACATGCTACACGCAGCAAAACTCTTTTAAAGGTTGGCTTGCAACAAAATTCACATTACATTTCATTGGTATCAAAACCCTTTTATGAAAAGGCTCAAAAGGGACATAGTTGAACAGGATGGCTTCTGTTTGCACTTTCATGCAACCTCATTCGTCGAAATATTTTCACAAATATACTTCACGCATTCAATAAAACCATGTCTATTGCCATTACACGTCTATTTCATCATCATTGTAATGTTGTCAATTTGAGCACTGATATCTTAAAACCACCATAAGAATGTTTAATTTTTCAACTTTAGCTCGAAGGAGTGCATATCATCCTCTGATAAACATGACGAGCCTGTTGATCACCAGTAGTAGTCGAAAAATGCTGCAGAAATTGTTTGCGCTATTTAGCAAGATGTACGGGTCACATGATCAGATTGCGACTAGATGATTAGACCAAGCCGAAGCAAAACTGTAAAGTAGCGAGCATCTATATTTGATACGGGCTTTCCTGTAAAACCCGAAGTGTTTGTCATAAACTAGTGCTACGTTACGTTTTATATCAAGCCTTTTATTGGCCTTTCAATTCACGTAATAACATCGTGTATCAAAACAATAACTACAATGTTTAAGAGCGTCATCGAAATAAAGGGATTCCAAATTACAGTGTTTTCGTGATGGCTGCGATTAACTGTTCGTTTTTGAGCTTTTAAAAGCTTGTAATCACATTTCCACATATTTTGCACCTGCAACACAGCAGATTAAGACATGGTGAACCTTTTGATACCAAATAACTGCAATGTGAATTTTGTTGCAAGTCAACCTTTAAACTTAGAGCTAATTGGTAATAGAAATATCCACTTTTCTATGTTGTTGTTTACCCCAAGCATAACATTGTTAAAAGAAACTCATTTGTAATTTGTCCTGTTACTAGCTAGTAATATCGGTAGAACAGATTAACTTGTCCCACTACTAGCTAGTAATATCAGTAGAACAGATAACATGTCCCACTACTAGCTAGTAATATCAGTAGAACAGATAACATGTCCCACTACTAGCTAGTAATATCAGTAGAACAGATAACCTTGTCCCACTACTAGCTAGTAATATCAGTAGAACAGATAACTTGTCCCACTACTAGCTAGTAATATCAGTAGAACAGATAACCTTGTCCCACTACTAGCTAGTAATATCAGTAGAACAGATAACTTGTTTCTATTACCGTAAGTGATTTGCTAATAAAAACTAACGACTGTTTGTTTGTCACTCGAACATAAACATAATTTATTTTTACAATTTTTTTAATTAGATTTCTTATCAAAGCTAATTCTTTCACGAATTACAGTTTTACTTTCGGTCTAGCTGGATCAAGCGCTAAGTTTATTTTAGAAACAACCTAAAACATCTGAACACGCGGCCAAGACTATTGAGCCTTTGGTTCCCAAGCTGACTATTAAGTTCGGGAAGGGACCAGAAGGTGAGAGTTCAAATACAGTCGTCACAAGTCATGAGGCTAAGACTCCTGGGAAACCCGGAAGAAAAAGAAAGAAAGCTCCGAGCACTAGTGAAGACGAGGGTGGGCAATTCCTGTCTCGATTTTATCATGATTGTTTTGAATTACAGGGCCAAATTGAGTTTGGTTTTCACACAAGTTATGCGCAGTAAATAAGTTCTTTTCAGCTTGCGACTTTAATTTTATATACCATATGTGATGTTTTACCTTTGCATTCTCGCTGCCAGCAAGTTGTAAAACTTACTCGAATACAGCAAGCAGGTTTATTGTATGTTTTTCCAGATCCAGCTCCTACAAGTAAAAAGTCTAGAGATACAGATGATGAACCGTATTTTCCAACAGATGTCGAAGTTGATATTGATGAGGACTCTGAGAGCAGTGGTATGTAATAAACATATTCCTGGATGATACATGGCTATACAGACAAACCTATAGCTAGGATCAACTCAGCGCACGGATTGCTCAACATATGATGTGAAACTTGAGACAATATTTGTCTCTGCGTTCAAAGCTCTTCGAAATAAAATGTTTAATGCTTCTCAAAACACTGCAGTTTCAGAAGCGAATGTGAGGATAATTAAACTATAATAATTATGGTTATATCAACATTAAAATGTAAGAAATATGAAAACTTAAAAAATTTTTATAAACAAAGTTAGTTTAAAATTTAACAATTTGAAGTTAGAGTAAGTTATGTTGTGAATCTCTATCACAACCTTCTTCGAATCTACATATTGCTGGGATTACACTTTGTTTTCATGCCTCAAAGGTGAAGCAATGGTAAAGACCTCTATATTATTATTAGCCTTTGTCTATCCATCTGTACACTTTTGATTATATTCTTATTACAAATAACAAAAGAATCATTTCCGCTGAATGCATCTATAGTCAAGCTGGTCTCACATGTGGTATTTAGATTTAAGCATTTGATCTAGACTTCGATGCCTCCCATATTAATTTTAAACTTTGGTTTTTTGGCAAAAATGTAATTGAGTTAATTTGTTTAGTAGTTGTTTTAGATGTTGATTATTACTTTGTTATGTTAGTTTTTGAATGTACAGTGTGAATCACAGTGTGTTCCTAAGGGACTCACTCCAGCCTACAACAGTTTTAATAATGGAGCTGATGTCAAGATGAGTTGACTTAACTGATTACAGATGATGATGATGCTGATGGAAGTCAGCCACAATCGCCTATAAAGAGACAAAGAAAGTTACCAGCTAAGGTAAAAATACTGTCAATAGCGAAAGTTTCTGATTTCAGTGCAAGTTGACATATTGGCAGGATGCTCTAACTTTAGTTTTAGACTCCAATTTCTATGTACGTTCAGCTATGTGCACGCTAACTGGTATTCCGTTATTAGATTTCAGTCGATAATCATTTCAACCAAATAGCAATCAAGGTGATCACACCTATTGGTGATACGAGTGATTTGCTTCTCTTTCATTTGTTATTTGTATTCTCATTGATTATGAGCACATACAGCTCGAAGCAATAATTTGAGTTCAGCTACAAGGTCAAGGATGAATGATTTTATTTGGATGTTGCTTGGCAACACTGTTTATTTTAATGGAACAATAATGCTTTTTGTGATAAGTATGAATTTGTTTTAGACTGATAATTATTGCTAGGAATATAGTGAGATTTCAATTTTCTTGAAAATATTTTATAAATAGCGCCTATTTAAACGAATTTAAAGATTTTTAAATTAAACTAAATTGTAGACGTGTAAAGGTCGTCAGTTCTATTGACAATTGGTTCTATTAGAAAAATCTTTTAAATATTCACATCCATTTTGCTAAATAAGTGTTTTAAATTTCTGGGCATTTTGTTGATTGCAAAAGTCGTCTAACAATATTTCAAGATAAAATAACTGCACAATCAGGCTCATGAATTTTTCAAGATTAGGATGGCAAATTCCAATAAATCTTTCAATTAACATACTCTGTGCTCTCCAACATCCGACATTTGAAATTGTTCGAAGCATCCGCAATTTTGTAGGTGACTGACAAAAATGGAAAAAATTGTAAGTGAAATGTATAAAAATAATAAAAACTATATCAGCAGAATTAGTTCAAACTGTAAGTCAGAGTAATTTAGAGTAAGTTGCAGCACATATCAGCACCATTTGCATGTGTCTAAAACGTAGCAACAACGAAAACCTCTTTATGAATTTAGTTCTCGCATATATTTTCGTTTTTGTTCATAATTTTATTTACCGCCGTGTCCAATTACTGCAGTACTTATTGAAGTGTCAGCGTAGAGTTTTTAAGTCATGAATAACAGCGTATTCTTATATAGTTGTAGTTGCTAATATTTTGACTGTTTTAACATACAAAGTAGATTTCAGAGTGAATGCATTGCAAAGTATGAGTATACATGAGTAGTTACATTTGATTATATTGTTAGGTTATATTTCAAAGTAAATGTATGTGTAGTTTTTTATAGCGAGTTTTCCTGAAACCTTGCGTACGGACAAGACTCCACTTACTACAAATATATTCGTAGTTTGAGCATTAACTTTGTAAATAATATTGACTCGCAGTAACCCAGAATTTCTTTCATATTCGATCACCCACAGGTGGGTGTTCAAGAGGCCGATTTTCAAGAACCAAATAGAGTTTCAAAACCAAATATTTTTAGCGACCTTTCATAGAGCATGGAGCATATGTGTGTGATGTTTGAATGAAATCGACTAAAAAGTGTTGAAGCAAATAGCATTCATGCAGACAAACAGACAGACAATGACAAAGTGGGATTTGTGAATATAGTTGTAATGTTTCAAATTCTTAAAACTCTTGCAATACGTAGTTTATTTTTGTTCAAGTGAAGTTCACTTCGAAGTATAATTGTCTGGTATTTTTCCTTTTTAATCTTGCTCTCTGGTGTTACCTGGTGTAGCAATCATCTCTTAAACCGTACTCTAATCTTTTGTTAATATACTAAGTTGAACTACCGATCATGTTTGAAAATGAAGCTGGCCATTGTTCATTGTGAACCTAAACCACGTTTACCGGATATTGAAGTCTTTGCTGCTTAGCAACAGATTTGCTGTCTCAGATGTGAAATACGAACAGTTTTTCACTAAGCTTTCGATTGGCTGGTGAGCAAAATTACTGTATACTTAATAGTGAGCTGATCCAATTTTTAGTAAAATCTGCCAGAGTTTTGACTAGTGTACACGTATTGTGACCTTTTCGATATTTTAAGTCTGCAGTTAAACGTTCATCACCCCGTTATGTAGACAAAGTATTAAAAAAGATAATTTGTATATCAGGTCCTCAACTTTGGTCCCTGTCATGGTCTATTTAATGTTTAGCAGCATGTCCATTAGTTATAGTACAAATCATTCATATAAAAAGTGTTACTAGCTTGTAGAAAGCGTGTTATCTATCAATTTTAGAACATTCAATTAGCTAAAACACAATCAACAGAAAAAGTTCATTGCATTGGATTACTTGCTCTCAAATATTTCCATTGCTCAGTTTTACTTCCTGTTATTAATCCCGTTACGTTGAGTAATGTGTGCTCACTGTGCCGGCCTATATGGCAAACTGCTAGCGCTGTTTTTTTCGGGCACCAATAATGATTTTCATGAGGATTAAGTTCTGTAGATCGCCATCATGGACCCCTGAGTGGTGGGCCTAAAATAGCTTGCAGTAAACTGCCAATTTCTTCGCACAATTTGCTCAAGAACTCGTAAACCTGAGCTAACTTGGTGATGTTTATGTACCCATGGTCTTTTTTAACACAGTTCGCTGATGGTGACTTTGACACAGACGCTGATCTTAGCTCTAATAAAGCTGCAAAGTTTTTTGAAACCAAAAAGGCAGAACAGAAAGCGGCAGCTGCACGTGCAAAGCAGGAAGCATCCAAAGCGGGAAAGGTAAAGCTGTGTTATATTTGAAGTATTACACTTGTATTATTTATTTTAGAACAGCATTTTCATCGTTTATATTTATTGCAGTTCTTGGTACTTCTGTCTGTTTGTCTTTTTTAGAAAAAACGAAATAGAATGCCGACAGCATATACCATGTGGTGTAACAGTTACAGAACAAAACTACAGGCCCAGTTTCCTGGCATGAGTAAGTTACAAATATTTGTTCCAATCTAATATATTCTCTCTCTGGTTCATAGCCAATAATGGCCATTTTTATAGCCATCACTGGCTATAAAAGCCAGTTATGCTATACTCGAGCTAGTGATGGCTATAAAAGCCAGTTATGCTATACTCGAGCTAGTGATGGCTATAAAAGCCAGTTATGCTATACTCGAGCTAGTGATGGCTATAAAAGCCATCACTAGCTCGAGAATTAAAAGAAAGATTTAGAAGTTAAGATGTTGAAAATTGAGAACAGGTTGAAAGGCATTTTTGCATATCAAATAGATGCTGTTTGAAAGATGCTCATGGTAAGATAAGTTTTCTTCAATACTATACACGTACAAGAACTGTAGAAAAAGCAAGACTGGTGGAACTGCAGGAATGTTGAGAACCAGTGACTATATGCAGTAGTTTGTATAAGATCCAGCATACCTCTTTTTCTGGCTCTAAACATCAGGAGTGACTTTTGTTAATCTTGATGCTATCGATGGATGGATCACGAAAGATAAACATTAGCATACTACTGATATGACAGTATGTCTAAGTGGAATTCCTCGAAACACTAAGTGTTTATTATATTAAATTGTAGTGCGATTATGAATGTCTCATAAATTTATGGTGATATGGTGACATATATTGGCATGTCGCTGTTTGTCAGTTTGCTTCTTTTTTGTCCACTTTTCATTACCATGTATAGTGTAAAATAGACCTGCTATTTGATACCTACAATCTTTATGTTCTTTCAAAGTCGTATAAGCAACAGGTTATATGAGAATTTTAAACAGTTTTATAACTTTATAACAGTAATTCACATTTTAATGTGATTTGTCAGCTGGAGGATTGTATAGATAAATCTTCAAAAAATGTGGAAGATTTTGAAATATGCCATCTGTGATGAGTGACATCATTTCATTATTGGGGAGTTGTCTCATCACTATGATGGTTACTATGCGCTTTCACATTCATGTTAAGGATTTGCAGAGAATGCTGTGATATCTTTTGCAGGTTTTGCAGCTATGAACAAAAAACTGGGTGAGGTTTGGTGGTCTATACCATTAAAGGAAAAAAATGTAAGTGGTCTTCTACAAGCGAAATCTGTAAAAAAAAACTTCAGTTTAGCCAAAGGTGTTTTTAGCTTTAACTTGATTATTGTAGTGTGTAAAAGTAGTTATGATCCAGTTTGTACATTAAAATTTAATTACATTGTTTCTTTACTTATTTATTGCTCAAACAATCCTTTTAGACTACCCATTAATTGTGAGGCTGTTGACATCTGACAGCGAGTCAAACGTAAAATTACTACAGTGCACCCCTAGGTTAAGATGTTCCTGTTATGTCCTTTTGTCTTATTATGTAGAACAAGATGTTTTTTCATCCTCCGCCATACGAAATTTTTTTCGCCATATTACATCAACAAAAATTTCTCTCAAAATTCAAATTCTGCAGTCGGTGTGCTGAATGCATCGGAATAACGAAGATGCCGACATGCTATTTGCCGAAATCCTTACCACAATGCCTGAAAGAGATATGACGCTCTCTCTCTCTCTCTCTCAGCTCAGCGTTATTTGTTATAGTGAAACTTTGGATGGAGACAAAGTTGAAGTTTAGTAAAATGCAAACTAAAACTTGGCTTCAATTATGTGTTTAGTAAGCTAAATTCAACGTTTATGTTATATGTCTGTCTCGAAGGTGAGAACTCCCTACAGTATGTACTGTTCATAGTACATTGCAATGTTACATTTTATTGCAGATCATAATCACTAAATACACTAAAGTTACTGTGGGTAACTATCGTTATTCAGGTTAACATACTATTTTGTTACTAATTTTTAATATGGGCGTACAAATATAAAAATTTGATGTTTTTATCAGGGGGTATTTGCATTAGATAATCGTTATGAGTTTCTATACCCCTCTATACGCCATTTTGCCTTACAATGCCAAAACTGGAACGAATTAAAATCGTATGGCAAGGGTCCATTGTACTTGTTATTTTATCATGTGGGCACAACTCCAAATAAATTACTTATTACATGAACAAACAACTCCAAACTAAGGAGTTAACATTACAACTACGACTGTCATGAAGTTGCTAGGACGCAGGCAAAGCATAGGTATTACGTTTTTGGATTATTTGCTTTCTCTTTGTAAAAACTTCCAGACTACTATAGTAGCTAACAATCGATAGGTTAGTCAGTGTAATATCACAGAACTGCTATACACTTCTACGCTGTATCTGTGAAGTGTATAATTAACTAAGCTTAAGTAATTTTCAAACTGAATAATCAATGCTATGTCACAGCTTTTGGCCCATCATGAGATAGCTTTGAAAACTTGCTGTGACAAAACCACTATTTATCAAAGCAATCGGTAGAGAGGTTGTGGTTTCCCAGCACCATTACAATTATTTTATGAAGCACCTCGAACATTATTTCAAACTGCTGACACAATTTCATCGTTGTATAGGTGAATGTGAGAAAAAAAACATTTGTTAAGGTGATTTCTCGCTCTGCATGGAAGTCCATTCGAGTCTCTAGTTGGCTCATATTTCATTGGCCACCAGTCGCTGCCTGTTATGGTCACACACTGAATAGACGAAAGTAACAAACTTCTTTTTTTTCATATGAACTTTCTAGCAATGGAACAGAAAAGCTAAACGACTGGCTACGCATGGTACACCAAAGACAGAAGACTCTCTCAAATATCTTGGATCAAAGGCTATCGCATCACTGCAACGAAACAATTGTTTGTCCGAGCAGGCAACTCCAGTAAAAGAGCCCACAGCAACTGCTCCCAAGCATATCACAGCCCAGACAAACCTGACACCAGTCTATAAGGTACAAGAGTTGTTGTAAACTACACATAACTGAGTTAGTGGTGTTAATTCGGTCGTTTATTTGTATGTTTGCTTGCATAGTCCGATATATTTCATTGCTTGAGCCGATCATTGTTTGTTATAACCTTCAGATGGCACCATCAAAAAATTACTCCAAAAATTGATCATGAAATCTTGGTTTAAGCGTTTAGAAATTCAGACGGGCATTTAGTAAACAATATGTGTAATTCCTTTTATACGTAATCAAATGACTGTGAACAATATGTGTAATGCCTTTTATACGTTATCAAATGACTGTGAACAATATGTGTAATTCCTTTTATACGTTATCAAATGACTGTGAACAATATGTGTAATTCCTTTTATACGTTATCAAATGACTGTTACTAACGGGCATTTAGTAAACAATATGTGTAATTCCTTTTATACGTAATCAAATGACTGTGACCAAATATTCATGTACATTTTAGCCAAATTGTAACTGGTGTTTCAACGACCTGGAATTTGATGAATCTATATAAAAGCTTGCTTAACAATGCGATGTTAATGGATTGTATTATCTGAACATGGCCCAACAGCACCTTTAACGAAGCAGTTTATTTATACCATATTCATCTTACTGTGGTTCCAATCAACAATAACCTTTGATTAATAATACCACATACAACGCAATGTTTTCTAGCCAGGAGCATCACTGCAGTCAAGCCTTTGGCATTGAAAATTGATGCAAGAGATTCATGCCATGCATCGTCTAAGTATAGTCGTTGTTACCTGTAGTTTGATGCATACATTTGTAGAAATTATAAATTTCATTCATCATATAAAATTTGCTTCGTTTGTGGGTGTTGTTAACGGATGGATGTTTCGTATGATGATGTTTGCAGGTCACCCAGACTGAGCCGATGGATGTGGCAGCTTATCTAAGTGTCATGGGAGATGCTCTAGTTGCCATGGGTGATGACTTAACAAGTTATGTAAGTTGTGCACTTTGTTACTGTTATTCTATGACCCTAAAATAGGCTATCACGGTAATTTACTGAAAATAATCATCTACATGTAGTATGGTAGATTGAAATAATAAAAAACTGTAATGGTAGAGTTAAAAATCACCAGTACCTTGAAAATGATTCCGTAAACTTGTACCTTTATTAGCTTGCAAAGTGAGAACAGATTGAAAATTCACTTCTATCGCAGGTTCATAAGCTGTGATGCTTATGAAATGGGTGTGAGTGTGCATGTGAGTTGCAGTTATATGGTGCGTGTGTGTGCGTGCGTGCGTGCGTGTGTGTGTAAGGCGCTGAATGTTAGTCTCTCAGCATGTACAATTAGAGGCTTGTTGAAATTTAGTGCATCCCTTTCCGAGGTGAACTGTTGCGAGACCATTCTTTATATCATAGATAATCGTGTACACGTCTTACATAGGTAATAATCAAGTGTATGCATGTTATAGAATGGCAAACCAGCCGAGTCTACACTAACAGTTCTACTGGATGCGCTACTTAGTGGTATGTCAGCCCTGATGTGTCTGACACAGCAAGTACCTGAATTAGATGAAGGTATTCATCCTCAAACTCACCGACAGCGAATGACTGATGTTGCCCATTTTATGCCTAATTTGTTATGACACCTAGTGAGATCATTTTTTATCATAGTTGTTAAACTTACCAATAGAGAAATACAAATTAGACTTGGCACTTGTTTATCGTTTGGTACAAGTTCTCGCAAAAGAGACAGCGACAAATCATAACATAACTTCTGATACTACAGTCCAGTCTATATCCTTGACAATAAATAATGTAATGAGTTGAGTATTACATAATATATTAAAATATAACACGAAATATACTTTTCTTGCTACATGACATAAAAAGAAATTAACTGCGAAAAAAAGGCATCATCCCTCACTGTCTGATAAATCTGAAGCATTGATGAAGAACTCTGCGACATCGGCATCATCATCATCAAGGTCAGAATTAGCTTCATCTGAAGTGGTATCTGAGGTGCCAATACTCTCAGCATCTGGAGCAGAGATACTATAATGCAGGTGTGGACAGGTGTGAACAATAAGGGCTACTTAGAACTCTACCGCTACAATTTTGCTCTTTATCCTCCTGAGTACATACAGAGGCAATATACAGCTTGACACATGCTAAACATTGTTTAAATTTCTCTAACTGTTGCAGCCTCATTTTATATACTTGCTGAGTCCCTTCTTCGGTCAAGGTCACAACAAGGATCATCAGGTGCGAGAATTAAAACCTCAGGACCATTAAGAAGGAACCTAGAGTGATGCTCAGAGTAAGTTAGGCTAATGTCAAATAATATCGGAAGAGGGTACCTGCCTGCAAAAACACTTATAGTACAAGCTTAGAATTCTTACTTGATGAGGAGTATCTGTAAAAAACCTGCAGTCTAATCTTTGTCACCGCCAAAACAATGGGTTTGAAGAACTGAGGTTAATACTCGGAGCATTTAAGCATGTATTATTTGCTATAGGCTAAAAGGTTTAAAATAAAGTGTAATACTAAAATAAGAGTATTCTACGTATGAGCAGTAAATAGCTTAAAAGTTGACTTGCAACAAAATTCACATTACAGTTATTTGGTATCAAAAGATTCACTATGCCTTACTCTGCTGTGTTGTAGGTGCAAAATATGTGGAAATGTGATTACAAGCTCTTAAAAGCTCAAAAAACGAACAGTTAATTGCAGACATCACGAAAACGCCATGGTTTGGAATCTTAGAGGAACACTTGAAGGGTACATGCAAATGTCATTTATTATCCGCCATGCTTCTGTAAAGCCATTTTCTAAAAGGCCATTTTTTGTAAAGTCGTTTCTTATTACCCGATCTCCTCTTTTCCATGAGTGTGACCAGAAGCTGCTGTAAATCACTCATGCTGCTGTAAGTTTATAACAATACTAACTACTGACGTAGGTGTACTATAGGTGTATAATCACCTTGTGAACAGTATGCCAATGTGCAGGTTCAGCCTTCAGTTTTCCATCCATGAACTTCTTAAAACCATCAAGGGTTGGTTGATAATCTCTTTGAGATCCGTCTCGGCTGATATTTTCCATTAGCCTAGCTATATCATTTTGTTTGCCGACAGAGTTTGACAGTTGTGCCATCGCTGCCAAGCATATGTTATATAATAATAATGTTTTTGACTTCTAGCTTGACTTTTGTCTAGCAATCTTTCAGTCAAAAGAGGACAAAGAGCTCATAAGGCTGCTTTACAATTAGAACTTCGTGGTGTGGCGATTAATCGTTTAGTAGTTATTTTTTGAGGCAGATGATTTGAAAGTCACAAAAATTTAAAAAGATCGCCAATCATTTAAATGATATAAACGTGTAACTGAAATTTCTCTCTCACATCTGATGATTTGGCAAGCTATACAGAAACTAAATCTTCCTGCCACATTTCATGACCACGTACAGAGGAATTTATGAAATAAATGTTTCTAATTATCACGAACACAAAACTGTTTCTTTTTTCTTTTCGAGTTGAAATGTACAAAAACATTAACGAAAAAGTACAAGTTTTTTACCCAATAATAATATCACGTAGCGTCTATTTGTAATTTCAAATTGTCTGGTGATTTTTGGAAATCGCAAAGCTCTAATTGCAGCTGTCATATTTTTTTAGTTTATATAATTTAAACTTATATAATTTCCTATTTCTAGCTGCTTCTAATGCATGGCCACTCAATTCAGGTTATCAAATAGTTCTTGTAGTATGTTGTAGTAAATAAATGGTGTGATACTAGAATAATACTTGTCAAAGATGAAAAGTACAGCCAATACATGCGAGAATAATGCTAGTTAATAATTTGTTAAAATTAGAAATGTGGGTACTCTCATGGAAATACCATTACTCAATTGGGGCTGCCACAGCTCTATGACTAGTGGGAATACCACTTTCCAAATATGGAGTTGGGAATGTTTTGAAAACTACGCGACGTAATAGCTCAAGATAATGATACTGTGTGGTAGTACTTGGCACGAGTACTTCTTGGCCAACGAGTTTAGACTCGTCCCCTTCCGTTTGAATTTTTGGAGTGTTGGGTAACTAGCAGTGCTTGGCACGAGTACTTCTTGGCCAACGGGTTTTTCGAGTACCGAGTTTGTTGATACGGCTTTCATGTTTAAATTTTCTAAACATTAGACATCTTAAAATTGACAAAGCAATTATATTTCTATTCAATTTATTTATTATTTTTCACTGTTTTTATCAACTGACATTTGTTCCCGCAGCGTTAACAGGCGGGTTGTTAAACAGTCAAGAGCGCAGGGCGCAATAGAGCGAGTTTTTGTTCACTCTACTCAACAGATCCGTGTACCAACACCCGAACTCGCAAGATCGAATTACTCAGCAATGCTATTACCCTAGACTCAAGAGAAGATAAACCCACGAGTTCAACGAGTATTAGTACCCGTGCCCAGCACTACTGTGTGGTGAGTAAGCTAAGCAAACACAACTTCCGACTCTCATTTGATGTCAGTTGTTTGGCACCTGATTTTGTTGGCTGCTTGTTTCATGAGTACAATACGCTTATGCCTGATTAGTCTCGCTGACTTGTGAAAGATTCCATGTAGTACTACAAACTGTTTTGCCATCATACTCAGCTGACTAACACAATCATAGTTGGGTTAAAGAGGAACTTGCTCAGAACTCTAGTAGATTTTATCAGAAAGTATTGGTATGTCTTTGTGATTAGCAGTTATTTTGGATGGTTGAGGTGATCTGACTGCCAGGATGTTTCAAGATTAAAATCGACAAAACTGGGTTATGGTTATTAGGCTAATCTAAGACTACGCAGTCTCACTTTCGATTCTTGAGAAACAAACAACTGCAGTTTGCGCTTATTATCATTATTATGTTATTGTTATTATGTTATTATTATCATTATTATGTTGTTATCATTATTACAATCATTATTATTACTATCATTACTGTGTTATTATTGCAATAAAAAAGTTGGTATTTACTATTAGTCATTATCTGTTATTAAAACATGAAAAGCATATCAAAGGAGGTAGTCTCCATAACCTCTTCTGCTGCCTCATTTTCACTGCCTTCGTTTCCTTCTATATCACTATTTCTTTCTGAGTCAACATGGTCTAAATAGTGTAGAAAACAGATATTTACTTTCATTTACTGTTTATGAAACTGATTTTAGTTTCACTTTACTGGTTCAAAATGGATGAAATGGACTCGAACTGATAACACGGACCTCATGCAGTGCTACTTTATGAGTGAACCTCAAAAGTGGGGCTACATGGGAAGGATGCGTCAACTGTAGATAAACATGCGCCCTGAATTGCCACTAACCGCTAAGCAACTTGTAGCTCAGAGGAGTAACATAATCAAGCGGCACCTCATATCGGAACTTGAGGTAGATGAAATTAGGGAAGTTCACCCAGGTAACCTCGACCAACGAGGAGTGCATATCAACACACACTTTCACACATGCACAATCTTGTGTTGACTCACGGGTTGAAGAAGACATGCACTTTGACCTTGACCCAAGGGTGAAAGAGCTTGCGGAAAATATCATCAACAAGATGCCAACTGCTAATGCTTATAGAAACAGGGTACCACTACGAAGAGTTAGCAAGGCCATACCTAAGAAGCTGTTAAAAGACATTAACTTGGCACTGGAGCCGATCTCAACTGGATCGATCAGTGAGACTAATGCCCTAATCTACAGTACAGCAACCGTCATCTTGGAGGATATGAGTATTAAGCCACTGCCAACAAGGCTTCAAGCCATTCCATCCTGGCAGCTGAGGCTACAAAATAAGATCAAGGACTTGCGCAAGAAAGTTAGTAGGCTCAGTGAAAGATCTAACCACAGTTTGGAGCGTCCAAAAAGGGAAGCCACAATAGAAGCTCTAGAATCTGCCAAACAACAGCTAGTAGCACTCTCGGCACGACTGAAGCGGTACACTAAAGAGCGGGATAATAAGAGAATAAACAAACTGTTCATCAATAATCCATTGAGAGTGTATTCCCAATTTAAAGGTAAACTGCAGAGGCCAATGTCAGATCCTCCCTGATCCAGCAATTCAAAGTTTTGGAAGGACATCTGGGAGAAAGAGACTACTCATAACCCTACTGCAAATTGGCTGAAGAGGCTTAAAGAAAGCCATCAACACACTGTGGCTCAGCAAGGACTCACCATCAGCGAAGTGGACATCAAGTGCAGAGTGCAGCGTATGAAGAACTGGGCAGCACCTGGCCATGACATGATTCAAGCCTTCTGGTTGAAAAAATTGACATCACTTCACACTAGAATGGCTAAGCAGATGGAATGCCTAATAGAACAAGGTGACCATCCAGAATGGCTGACCAAAGGACGAACTGTACTTCTGATAAAAGATCTAAAGCAGGGGCCGATTCCCAAAAAACTATCGACCAATAACTTGCTTGCCCACCACCTGTAAACTGCTCTCAGGAATAGTTGCAGACAAACTGGAAGAGCACATGAATCACTATATGACCAGTGCTCAAAAAGGAATTGGGCTCAACACCCGAGGAGCCAAACACCAGTTACTGGTAGATCGGACGGTCTGTCAAGACAGCAGGAGAAGGCAAACCAATCTTGCCATGGCTTGGATTGACTACAAAAAGTCCTATGACTCAATTCCCCATAGTTGGATACTTGAGTGCTTCAGTATGTACAATGTTCACCCTGCTCTTGTAGCATTCATCAAGATGTCAATGACCAAATGGAAGACGGAACTGGAGGCTAATGGCAAAAAGCTGGCAAGCGTAAAAATTAAGCGTGGCATCTATCAAGGTGACTCCTTATCACCGCTGCTCTTTTGCATATGCCTAAACCATCTAAGCAATATGCTGGAGGAGATCCAATATGGGTACCAGTTTAAGAGTGGCACCAAGGTAAACCACCTCTTCTACATGGATGACATCAAGCTGTACGCTAACAAAGAAAGGGACATTGATTTGCTAATACACATCACTCAGGTATACAGCAAGGACATCGGAATGACCTTCGGTATTGAGAAATGTGGAAGGCTAATTCTTAAGAAAGACCATTCTATGCTCACAGATGGCCTAAGAATTCCAAATGGTACCATCAAAGATATAGAAGAAGGGTACTAGTACTTAGGGATTATGCAAAGCAACATCAACCACGAAGCCGAGGTACGTCACAAAGCCATTACCGAATACAAGAAACGCCTTTGGCAGGTCTTACGGAGTCAGCTCAATGCCAAGAACCAAGTCATGGCAATAAATACCTATGCATTGCCATTAATAAAATATCCAGCAGGCATAATAAAGTGGACTGAGGAAGCCATCAAGGAAACAGATATAGCAACTCGTAAACTGCTGACCATGCATAGAGCACTCCACCCAAAATCTGATACTACTAGATTGTATCTTGATAGGAAAGATGGCGGTAGGGGACTTAAAAGTGTACAGCAGACAGTGAAAGAAGAAGAGCAAAGCATCAAAGCCTATGCAGCCTCCATGGCCACTTCAGATAAGTTCCTAGCTGAATTTCTATCGGCTGCTCTTACAATGGAGCTTCGCCCTGATGATGAGGAAATTGATTGGCACACAAAACCTCTTCATGGTGCTTACCACCGACAAATATCTACGGTTGGCAATCTTCACCAGACATATATGTGGCTGAACAAAGGAAACCTAACGGCCAATACAGAGTCGCTAATCATGGCAGCCCAGGAGCAAGTGCTCCCAACAAGGCAACTCCAAACGAAAATCTATCACACTAGAGACGATCCTAGATGCAGACTGTGCAAAGATGCACCTGAGACCATCTAACACATCATCAGTGGATGCAAGCAGCTAATGCTAAAGCAGGAAACGCATACACTGAGCGGCATAATCATGTCGCAGGTGTTGTGTATAGAAGTCTGTGTGACGAGTATTGCCTTAATAAACCACAACACTGGCGGGAAGCTCCTAGTAAGGTCAACGAAAATGACCGCGCTAAGATCCTCTGGAACCTCTACATCCGGACTGACAAGCATGTCCTAGCAAACCAACCAGATATAGTGGTGGTGGACAAGGAGAACAAGAGGGCTTCTATAATAGATATAGCAGTACCAAATGACTACAATATAGCCAGTAAAGAAAAAGAAAAGGTAGAGAAATATCTCCCTCTTGGAGAAGAGATTGAAAAATGCTGGGATGTTAGAAAAACTGTAATCCCAGTAGTCATTGGGGCACTGGGTGCAATAACACCGGCGCATAAAATGTGGCTTGCCCAAATACCAACAGCAATCAACTCAGGTGAGTTGCAGAAAAGTGCGTTATTGGGAACAGCTAAGATCTTGAGGTGAGTGCTCAAACTCCCAGGTCTCTGGTAGGAGACCTGAATTAGAGCAGAAATTACCACCGATACGTGTTAACCGGGGTGAGGAAACAATTTATATATATATATATATAAATTGCATATGCAGAAGAGCAGCGGTGATAAAGAGTCACCTTGATAGATGCCTCGCTTAATTTATACACTCGCCAGCTGTATATATATATATATATATATATGTATATATATGTATGTATATATGTATATATATGTATATATATATATATATATGTATACTTGTATATCAGTCAACATATAAGTTTGTATATACTTGTATATCGACTGATATACACTGCTGATTTATATTACATGTGCAAATATGCATATTATTCTTATTGTCTATTACCGCAGGCCAACTTGTTCTGCATGAGAAGGTAAACTGCACTCAATCTATTTTGATTGATTGTCGTAACCAAGCGATGCTTTGCAAGTTGAGCTAGTTCAACCTGCAACTCGCTTAATTTTTTAAAATATATTTTAGTCGACCAAGAATAGTAAATTTTTGAAAATTATCGCCATATAAAAAGTTTGACAAACTCTGTGCAACTATTGGTCAATGTACATTCAGCATAACTCTTGAATGATTATTGAATGATTATTGAACGATTAGGTGTAAATCTTTAGAATTTGGAAAAAGATAGAGAAATCAAAAAAAGATTTTGAATAAAAAATGATGGTCTTGTGTTTTGACCTCGTCTACTATATCACAAAATAAACAAATATGTAAATGTTGTAAAAATATAATAGTTACCGTGATCTTTACGTGGAGACCAGAAATAGCTTTGGCATCTGCTTATTCTTACAAAAACATGAGTACAAAATGGAGCTATCTTCAAACTAGCTAATCCAAAATATAGTTTATTATATCTCCTTGTTACACTATGATCAGTTGTTCTCCTTTCGCTAGCGCTCTTTTATCACTATGTAAATACTAATATCATACAAGGTTAATTCGAGTTGCTAACTCAACTATATCTAAAATGAATACTTTGTTGAGAGCAATCTACTCTAAAGCTTAGGTAGTAATCTATTTTTGTAAAGCCTTGTTCTTCATATATACATCACAAAACACCAGCGACAGCACTGCAGGCTATTAGCGGTGAAATGGAAACCTACGCGCTGGGTACCGCCGAGGACCGCCAGTAGTTGCCGGCGGCAATGCAATAGTTCAGCGCTGTTCGGATTTCGCAAAAGGCCGCAGACAAAACCTTCCCGAAATGCACTGTACAGGTGAAGGTCACCGTTATAGAAACGGCATGGCGAGCGAACCCTGTATTTGATTACGCGATTAAGTTTAGTGATGCAGCTTTATATGTGAACAGATAGTGGAATGCCAAGCCTAGCGTCGCAAGCGTTTTGCTGCGCAAGTTACCGCCGGAGTCTCGCAATCGATATGGGAACCAGGCTTTAGGTTTCAAGAACATCGTTAGGTGTGATAATTGATTTGATAGGCCAGTTGCAGCTTTTGTAGCCTCCCTATTGGATGAAGCTAGATCAATGCTTTTGGCCAATTGTTCAAAAAAAGTAACAATGTTCAAGCTCGCTCAGAATATAGCTTGCAATGTAGCTCAGAATATATCATTGGCTGAGTTAGCGAGTCAGACAAATTCTGATATGGTGTGACTACCCAAGCAAAACTAGTGTTTCTCCTCGGTATTGTTAAAGATTCACCCTCATGTAAACCAGGCATATGGGATAAAAAGCAGTTCTAGCAGTTCAATTTCATTACTTTTTTATATGCTGTCTTTTAAGAACTGCAAGTCATATGGCCAAATAAAAATCTTCACTAACAAGCTCAAGTACCACTAGCTGTTTCCTAAGACTTCCGTTTAGCGCTGATTAAATGGTGCTCAGTCTAACATTTGCTTATTAGCTAAGTTTTCATCAATAGCTTTCTATAACTATTGTTAACATAACTTCAAATATCTCTTATCAGTTTTTGCTAGAGTTTGAATATTCAAACTATTGACTAGAAATTCCGCTGTCATACAGCCCACGACCAAAGTGATATTGGAAAAAAGAAAGGGTACTGATGGTTGAGAAATGCAATATTAGCAGTCAAATGGCACTGCAGTGCAATAGGATAACTGCAAGTGTAGCTGTAATGTACTGGGTGTGGGTGTTATTATATACAACAAACATCAATAATGAAAGGAAAAAATTATATATTTATATCTCTCCCCCTGCAATAGGAGAAATGCAGTATTGGCCAATATTAGAAGTAAAATGCACTGATATTATTAGAATAACCAATATTATTAATATAGTAATAATATAAAACCGATGCACTATTTTGTTTACATTTCAAAACGTCATAGCTAACAATATCAAGAAGTATCAAAAAGAATATCCAAACTTATAATTAAATATCGAATCTCATAAGAATCGTTCAAAAAAAATATCATCGTCATTTCCTTTACATCCATTGCGTTGGACATCAATTAGAATACCAAAGTACTCAAATGCGTCTAAAATGTCAGATACTTTGAAATCAGCAAAAATGAAACGATTTCAGTACTCCTATGTTAATTACAAAAACCTTCGGCAATTCAACAATGCTATAGACTGGTGAAATGTGCACGTTTTTTTTCGTGAATTGGAATTTCGGATCTTAACTTTCATAAAAATGAGGCTTAGCAAGTTTTAATAGTGATTTTCGTCCAAATAAATCTGTCTATTTGTGTATAATCCAATCAGATGGGTAAGTTTTAAGATAATGCCGACGGTTTACAAAGACTTGGTAACATATTTAAATAGGTTTGTATGTGTTTTGTATCATTATTATACTTTGACAACTCTACAAAACGATGGTTAAATTTGTTGATGAAATTTTAATATAAGGGTTCGTCTCATTGTTGATGAATAATTTTCGGGAGTTGTGTGCACATGTGCATTTATCATAAATCTCCCAACCAATCGCTTCGCTCTCGTTTGGTCGTGGGATAATAGTTATTTTACATTGTAGTCACTGCCACAAACTCCTTTGATTCAGATTTGATTATTTTCTTTTAGTTAACCTTTGTGCAGCCACCTGGTTGTTGTCTTTATACTGTCTACATGTTTTCTTATCCACTACCACTCCCGGAAATTTTCACTGTTATATCCAGTATGAACCGGTTTGATGTCCTGCTATTACTACTCAGTACCCTCTGTTTTTGCCCCTTTTCTTGTTAGTCAGTTGAGGCTTAGCCAAGCTACAGATTATATAATAAATGCTTTATTGTATCACATGAAATATCTCAATTGGCATTACCGTGATATTGGGCACAGCCGCAGCATCATCAACAAAATCTTTAGAGAAATAATAACAGTAACATATTGCACACCATCGGTCACTATATACTTCGATCTTGTAAATTCGAATGATTATTCTTATAACTAAATCTTATAATAATCTTATAAAATCAAATAATTATTCTTAGAATTAAATATTGTAATAATCTTGTAAGAATCGCTAAAAAAATATCATCGTCATTTCCTTTACTTTCACTGCTTTGGACATCAGTTGGAATGCCAAAGTACTCATTATAAGTGTCCAAAATGTCAGAGTTCAGTAGAATCGGCAAAAAAGAAACGATTACTTTTTAGTACTTCTATGTTAATTACAGAAACCTTCGGCTATTGGACAATGCGATAGACTGGTGAAATATGCACGTTTTTCTCGTGAAATGCGCACAACTTAATGGTTCTACTCTCTGTCGCACGGCCTTATCGGCGTTTTGTTGGCCGGTCCTAATTTTGATTAAAAAAGGCTTGTCAAGTTTTTATTGCGATTTTAGGCCAAATTAATCTATCTATTTATGTATAATCCGATCAGATGGTTTAGTTTTAGGATATTGCATCAACTTTTCAAAGACTTTGTAACATATTTAAATATGTTTATATGTGTTTTGTATCATTATTATACTTAAACGACTCTACACAAAAATAGTTAAATTTTTAGATGAGATTTTGGTACAATTTCGGTACAATTTCGGTGCCGTTGACAGATAATTTTTCGGGAGTTGTATGCGCATATGCATTTATCATAAAGCTCCCAAACAATCGCTTTGCTCGTGTTTGGTCGTGGGGTGATAAGTTGATTGATGGTCAACTAAAGCCTAAAATTGATAACGTTATCATATATTCTCTGTTTTTGACCTTGTTTTTATACTAAATTACCCTCAAATAATGTGGTTAATCAGTTTTTTTTCTAAATATCTTTGATTTTTACAACTAGTTGATCATGGAAACGTATACTGATAGTGACTAGGAATTTTTGGAAACAGGAAAAGCAAGAAAGTGGGATTGCTACTTACGATATTTGAATGTGGTCAGATCAAAGCCAGCAACATTTAGAGCGATGCTAATGAATAGCAGAAGGACCAGTGGAACAATCACTTGAATGTTTGCCTGAGTTCTAGAACATTCTCTACAGCCATGGTTTTTCCATTCTTTATCTTTGCAGGCGTCGGAGGTTGAGTTGTGCTGGCTGATGTTTGTTTTGATGTCATATCTTTGCTACCTACCTCAATTATACATGTGGCAGCAATTTTTGTATCACCAGGGGCGGTGGATGGCTCGCAAGCGCCAAAAGTTCAAGTTGTCTGAGAATTCGATGCCACTTGAGTAGTGATAGCTGATGGTTGGCTAGTCATGTTATCGTGTCAAGGCTTAACACAGACTTCAATGAACTCTTCAACAACATATAAACCATAGTTTTTAAATGGATGAGGTAGCATAACTTGTGTTTAATTGTCGCTCGACCATCTCATATGTCAAGGAAGCTCAAATGACAGTAAAACAAAAAATATATGAGTTCAAAGAGAGTGTGAATGAGTTAGAAGCATTTACTCGCTGTAGTTTTAGTAACAAGTATGTGGGTAAGTTCAGTAAATCAGTTTAGTAAATAAGTGCAGTTTAGTAATTTGTTATTAAAGGTTGACTTGCAACAAAATTCACATTACAGTTATTTGGTATTAAGAGATTTACCATGTCTTACTCTGTTGTGTTGTAGGTGCAAGTTATGTGGCAATATTATTACAAGCTCTTAAAAACTCAAAAATGAACAGTTAATCGCAGCCATCACAAAAAACGGCCGTAGGTTGGAAACCCTCTCAAAACAGCTCAAATGTGATGCAGTTGAAAACGATGCGCTTTTGCTTACACTTTCATGTAACCTTATTCGTCGAAATATTTTCTTAAATATACTTCACGCATTCAATAAAACCATGTCTATTGTCCTTACTGATATTGTCCACTGATATCTGAAAACGTAGCTCAAAAATGAGTTTAATTTTTTAATCTTAGCTTGAGAGGGAGCATATCATCCTCTAATAAACATGAGGAGCCTGTTGTTCACCTGTGATGGTCGAAAAATGCTGCAGAAATTGTTCGCGCTATTTGGCAGGAAGTATGGGTTACATGATCAGATTACGATTAGACGATTAGACGAAGCTGAAACGAAACTGTAAAGTAGCGAGCATCTATATTTGATACGGATGTTTGTCATAGACTAGTGCTACGAGACATTTTATATTGAGCCTTTTATTGGCCTTTCATTTCACATGATAACATGACATGTAAAAACAATAATAATAATAATAAATTGAATACGTCATCAAAATAAGGGTCTCGAACCTACAGCCGACAGTTTACAATTAGAGGTGATTGAGCTACAAGCAAATGGCTCGCTGAGGGATAAATTTAAAGAAGGGCTTGTTCAATTTTACCAATTCTTACCTAAAGAGGACCATGCAAATTTGAGGCATTTTGCTGCAGGACTGCTATCTATGTTTGGCACCACTTACTTGTGTGAAAAAACTGTTTCTAGAATGAAGTATGTGAAAAACTGTTATAGAAGAAACGTGTCAGATGAAAATCTGAGGGCTCTTCTAATGCTTGAGGCCTCAAATCTAAAGCCAGACTTTTTCACAATTTTGTCACCAAAAAGCCGATTTCACCACTCACATTGAGGAAACTGAACAGACTAATTGTGATTTTGTTATGATATTACTCTTGGTTGAAATTTAACCTTTAAATTTTGAATAAATATTTTCTTAACTAATGAAGTTTGTGTTATGTACTTCATTTTATTAAAATATTTGCTCTTTGATCAGCGGTATACGGTTTGTTGGCCCTCAACATGCTGGCTGAAAGTTCATGTGGCCCTCTGGCTGTAAAGTTTGGAGACCCCTGCCATAGAGCATATTATAATATATACATCATACAACGTTTCATACAGTCTTTACTAAAATAAGATTTATGTTTGACCAAATACCCAAAGCCTGAGATTTAAACTCATGACATTCAACATGGTAGATGGACACTCTAACACCGAGTAATTCGATCACCTTCCAGAACTCTAGATTCTTTACCTGAGCAGCATATATGATAACCTGACATGAACCTTCTGCTTTACATATACAATCTCTCACAGTGCAGTAGACCACCAGGGTGCTAGTGTAATGTATTATAATAAAATTTTATGTGATATAGTCAAAGGTAATATGAATTAGTATGATATCTGACACAATGAATTAAATAATAAGCAGTCAGTGTCGGCATAAATAATAATATAAGCAATATAGCTTTTTTTACTGACCTGGGCAATACCGTCGTACATTGATAAGAAAAAGCATTCAGATCCCATCCACAGAGGTTCTCACATAGGTTTGTTATTCCTGAGCTGGGCACGTAGCAGTTAGTGTAAAAATATAGGTCAAGATCAGTTGCAGTTGTGCAGTCAGGTAACTTATAATTGCAATCAGTGGGTTTACTAGCAACACTAATCACCATGCCAAATATGAATGTAGTGCATGTATTTTTTGACTTCATGCTGGTTTTTTGTGACTGCAAAAGTAAAGGTGAGATACAGCTGATGTAAACAGAGAAATCAAAATAAGTAAAAAAGGGTGATCCCACTCCAGCTAGGAAAAACTGCTGAAATGTTATAGTTGAGTTCAGATGACATAATGTATCGTTCACCAGCTAGTAGTTTTACAGTATCTGTTATGAACAGATGGCATAGTAGGGCCCATTGAGCATGAGTAATAGATAATCAGTGATTGCGTCACACTCACTGTTGAGCTTGTAGCCCCTGCTAATGGACATTCCATTACTTCCACCGCCCAACTCTGTAATATTAGTTAGGTTTAGTGCGTAGTCCTTTCTCAAAATACTTATGCTTTGCTCAAATCTCATGACTAAGTATATTTAGGAAAAGTGTGCTAATTTTAACTTATTAGCAGGGATATAAGTCTGAAATGTTTGAAAGAAACAAAATAGAACGAAAGTGTTGAAAATTGTCTTGAACGTCGAAATTCATTTGGAATATCATTAGCTAATATGCCAACAAGCATTACTAACAGTAATTGACCTGTATAACTACTAATGCATCAATTGTGCTTATAGATAAACTTTGGGGTTCCTAAACATCATTCAGTGTAGCCAAGGCTTTACCCAGCTGCAGAAAGTTGAGTGAACTAAATAAACAATATATAACCATATGATTGCGCTGCAGGTGTAATAGGTGTACAGAGTAAGTAGCATCTACTTCTCACCATCATAAAACGACTGACATCAAATCACTGCAATGTGCATATTGGAAAAACTTGGAGAAAGAAAGTGAGAGAGAGAATGGGAGAGTGAGAGAGAGAAGGAGAGAGTGAGAGAGTGAGAGAGAGAGGGAGAGAGAGTGGTGATGGGATGATGGGTGGTGATGGGTGCTCAGATGGGAGAATTCTATTCTGTGCTATCGTCATTAACTTATGACCTGTCATTATTTACCTTTCTATAAGAGGGACTCCATATTTTCCCCATTAAGCCTAAACGCTCATAGTAGGGTTGTTGACAAAAATATCTATTAATAACTGTGAGTTATTTATGATCTAATGTCAGATTTATTGTTCCGTACCATATTTAGCTGTATTGCACATTTGCATTTAAGTATTTTACCAAAGCCAGAGCATACAGGGATACCTGATATTTGTTTGATTTTGCCTTCCCATCTTAGCATATTGACTCTTGGATAATAATATTATTATATATCATTATTTTAGACATTTGGCAGTTACATTATGCCTTCACATTAAAGCATCCACCCAGAAAATAAGACATTTCTATATTTGCTCTGTTTAGGCGTACTGTAATTAATAGTAGCAACAGAATCTAGTTGTATGACAAAACACAGACATCTCGCTGTTACACGCCACCACTATTATTATATCAGTATTCATACAAGTCTTGAATTCTCCCAGCAGTGAACAGGTTGTGAACGGTCAGAGCTTCTCTTTAATGAAATGCTGGCTGCCAATTCCTCCTAAGTTGCAAAAAGTCTATAAGTTTCTCAGTGAAAAGGTTAGGAGGGAGGGAAGACTGGTAATCTTCTTTATTGGCGGAAAGATTGAAAGCTCCGACAATGTGATTAGTTGGAAACTAACTGCACTTTGTCACAGTAACGCTGCCTTTTGGATGTGTCAAACTGCTGTGGTTCCTGTATTCTGTTGTTCGAGCTACAATTAAAGCAAATTGTTGCCTATTAGTCTTATCTAGTCTATTATGGGCTCCAGTTAAAGCTTTTAGCTAACGTTCATCTGACGCTAGGATCAGCTGTTTCTTCTGATAGTTGTAGAACGCATATTCAGTCAGTTTTATGTTTTACTGATGGAGACTAGATATCTTAAGAAATAAGTTTAATGGACAGAGATCTTACAGCAGCAGAGAGTCAAGGGAGATCGTGCATTACCATTACGATCACAAGTTTTATTAGTTGGGTTGATGCAGAATTTCTACTGTGCAAGAATTCAAGTTGCGAGCGCACAATTTTATCTTTAGGTGCCAACAAGTTCTCTAGATGCCTCTTCAAGTTTGGATGGGAATTGGACATGTCTGAATTTCTAATTGCAATTCAAACATGTCTGTTTACATATTAAAGACTAACTTACTCAAAGCTTTAGTAGATTTTATTAGAAAGTATCGGTATTTTCTATCTTTTGTGATTGTTTTTTCAAGTTTGAGGTGATCTGACTGTCAGGATGTTTCAAGATTAAAATCGACTAAAGTTGGTCACGGTTATTAGGCCAATCTAAGACTAGGCTATCTCATTTTGGATTCTTGAAAAACAAACAACTGCAGTTTGCGCTTACTATCATTATTATGTTATTATTGCAATAGAAAGTTGGTATTTACTATTAGTCACTATCTGCTATCAAAACATGAAAAGCTTACCAAAGAAGGTAGTTTCCAGAACCTTTTCTATTGTTTTCACTATCTTGGTTTTCTTCTATATCGCTATTTTCCTCTGAGTCATCATGGTCTAAATAATGTAGAAAACAAAAATGTAATTAGATGCTTTATGGACTTACATGTACTTACATATATGCATTTACACATGTGTACAGCAATTTGGAGCTGAAACTATCCTTTTTGCATGTCTGTCCTTCTTTCCATTACTAGGAAAGGTTACTGTGTGAAAAAAGACAAACGTATGGCGCCTGGCATTCATGTATCTAATTATAGCGATTAAAATTTAGGGATAGAAAATCTACTTCACATTAGATTTGCACTCAGAACCTCCAGGTCTGCCGACAGGCATGCTAAACCACGACGCTATATTGTCCTTTCCAACTGTGGAAGGAGTGTGCACATACTTATGTAGCTCTTGCGAAAATACTATTGGCCAGCTTAACATTACGGGTAACAACATTATGCAAAACATCAAACTGGCTTCACAATGATTGTTATAGTAAAGACGTTTACTAGCTTGAGTTACTAGCTTGAGTTACTCAAACTCAGTGGGTGATTATTTTTATTACCCGTGCAACAACAAGAGTTTACCTAGTGTATATCTAAATATTTTTATATCAGTCGATATACAAGTAGATATTATATATATACTTGTATATCGACTGATATAAAAATAAAATATTTATATGCTTGTATATTGATTGATATATGTTGCCAATTTATATCATGCGTGCAGATATGCATAATATGCGTTAATTACCACAGGCTAACTTGTTTTGCATGAGAAGAAGAACTGCACTCAATCAGCTTTGATTGATTATTGCAACCAAGTGATGCTTTGCAAATTCAAGCTACAATTAGCTTAATTTTTTTAATATTTTTGGTCGGCCGAGAATAATCAATTTTTGAACTTTATCGCCTCATGAAAAGTTTGACAAAACCTGTCCGACTATGGGTCAATGTACATTTAGCTGAACTCTTGAATGATTGTTGAATGCTTAGATATCAATCTTTAGAATTTTGAAAAAGATACATACCATTTTTATTATTAATTTAAAAAAATGATGCTTTTGTGTTCTGACCCGCACACTGTATCACGAAATAAACAAATATGTAAATGTTGTAAAAATATAATAGTTACCATGATCTTTACGTGGAGACCAGAAAGAGCGGTGGCATCTGCTCATTCCTACAAAAACATGAGTACAACATAGAGCTATTTTTAAACTATCTAATTCAAAATATAGTTTATCATATCTCCTTTTGCTAGTGCTCTTTTATCACTATGTAAATACTAAATACCAATATCATACAAGGTTAATTCGAGCTGCTAACTTAAGTATCTCTAAAATAAACAGTTTTTTTGACAATAAACCTTACAATTTCCCATAATCTAACACACGGGTCTACTGCGTGCATATACAAGATAAAGAAATACATGTAACAAAGCTTAGGGTTTAACTCACAAAGAGAAATCTCTAATGGAATCTATACCGAAATCTTGTAACAAAATTATTTCAGCCAAAATGATATATCTGTTATGCAGTGATCAAGTCATCTTAGGTTTCAATAAGATCATTAGGGAAGATAATTGATTTGATTGGACAGTTATAGCTTTTGTAGCCTTCCTATTGGATGAAGCTAGATCAATGCTAGTGGCCAATTGTTCAAAAAAAGTAATGATGTTCAGTGTAATGGTCTGCCAGTTAGCTATAAAATTTTACAGTCTCCTTTTCAATTAGGTAACTGGTTTATTGACTTTGCAGTCGCAGTGTTGTTGGTCCATTCCTACGTTTAACCATAGTATCCCATCAAATCTGTTTCCAGACAATCTGGTAGTTGTTTGACACCAAACTCTAAAAAGGGTGTTTTCACATAGCTTGGCTAAATGTTGATTCTTGGAGTCATTCTCACAAATATTCCCCTACTACAAGGTTGTGAAACTTAGCAATTTTATTACACTATTTTATCTTAACAGCCTTTTATTTATCAACTATTTAATGGAAAGGGTCAGAGAGTTATGTTATTTATCACTATAAATGTATTCTATATATAGCTTGCTCATGTTTCTCATTCTGTTTGGTCAATTATCAATCACTTTTTTATCAACTGTTAAAAACCTGTGTAGCCTTTTACCATCTTAATGTTGTAATAAGTGTTTTATTGTTTGTAGCTTTACGGTGAGAAATAAATAAATATATATAAAGAGATAGCCAAATGCACCCGTAAGTGACTTAGTTACTATCAATCCAGGAAGACTGTTACGCTCACGCTCGCTCAGAATATAACTTGCATTGTCATTGGCTGGGTGAGCGAGTTGGACAAATTCTGATATGGTGTGAACAAAACTAATGTTTTGTTCACCCAAACAAAACTAATGTTTCTCGTCGTTTTGTTAGAGATTCATCCTCGTGTAAACCAGCCATGTGGGATAAGAAACAGTGCTAGCAGTTCAATTTCATTACTTTTTATATGCTGTCTTTTAAGAACTGCAAGTCATATGACCAAATAAATATCTTCGACTAGCAAGCTCAAGTACTACTAGCGGTTTCCCAAGACTTCCGCATCGCGCTGGTTAAATGGTGCTCAGTCTAACATTTGCTTATTCGATAAGTTTCCATCAATAGCTCTCTATAAGTATTGTTAACATAACTTCAAATATTTCTTATCGGTTATTGTTAGTTTGAATATTCAAACATTTTTAAACAATGAACTCTTTACCAGAATAATAACCATATGCAATGATACTCTACGAGTATACTGAATGATAAGTTGATGGTCAACTAAAGCCTAAAATTAATAACTTTATAGCATAGATTTTTTTTATAATGAAACCATTTTTATACTCCGTTACCCTCAAATAATGTGGTCTATCAGCTTCTTTTTTCAAAGATTTTGATTTTTAAAACTACTTGCTCAAAGAAACGTACTGATAGTGACTAGGGAATGTTCGAAACAGACAAAGCAAGAAAGTGGGATAGCTACTTACGATATTTGAATGTCGTTGTATCAAAGCCAGCAAAATTTAGAGCGATGCTAACGAATAGCAGAAGAACTAGTGGAACAATCCCTTGAATGTTTGCCTGAGCTCTAGAATATTCTATACAGTCATGGTTTTTCCCATTCTTCATCTTTGCAGGCGTCGGAGGTTGAGTTGAGCTGGCTGATGTTTGACGGCTGCCTACCTCAGTTATAAGCTGTGTGACAGCCATTTTTGTACCGCCAGGTGCAGTGGATAGCTCGGAAGCGCCTACTTCAGAAGTAGTCTGAGAATTTGATGCCACTGGAGTAGTGACAGATGATGGTTGGCTAGTCATGTTATCGTGTCGAGGCTTTACACAGACTTCAATGAACTCTTCAACAACATATAAACCATAGTTGTTAAATGGATGAGGTAGAATAACTTGCGTTTAATTGTCACTTAACCATCTCAGATGACAAAAGAGCTCAAATGACAGCAAAACAAATGTATATGAATTCAAAGAGAGTGTGAATGAGTTAGAAGCATTTAATCGCTGTAGTTTTAGTAACAAGTATGTGGGTAAGTTCAGGGAATCAGTTTAGTAAATATGTTTAATTTAATAAATTGTTTTAGTAAAAGTTTTGCCATGAAACAAGCAAATGTCTAGCAAAATCACAAAAAAGAATTGAAATATTCACTACTAGATGTTTTATGCAATTTAGAGATTAAATGTATTTTGACTAAAGGACGTGATAATCCTTTTAGATTATTCATATTCTATTAGTATAGAAGTTTACATATTCAGATAATATGCAGTGTGAAATAATATAATACTATATAAAGTGAGATAATGTAGCATAATGCCATAGAGCATATTATAATATATATAATTCAGACAGCATTTCCTATAATCTTTACTATAATAATAAAAGTTATGTTTGTTCGAATGTCCAAAGCCTGAGATTGAAACTCATGACATTCAACATGGTAGATGGACACTCTAACACCTCAGGAACTCAATCACCTTCCAGAACTCCAGATTCTCTGTGCTCTACCTGATCAGCATATATGATAAGCTGATATGAACCTTCTGATTTACTTATATAATCTCCCACAGCGCACTAGACCACCAGGATACCAGTATAACATATTACAAAAAAATGTTATGTGATATAAACTAAGGTAATATGATGTAGAATGACATGTGACACAATGAATTAAATAATAAACAGTAAAAGTCGGCGTAAATAATATAAATAATATAGTTTTTCACTGACCTGGGCAATACCTCGTACATTCATATGACAATGCATTCAGATCCCATCCACAGAGGTTCTCACATAGGTCTGTTATTCCTGAGCTAGGCACGTAGCAGTTAGTGTAAAAATGTAGGTCAAGATCAGTTGCGGTAGTGCAGTCAGGTAACTTATAATTGCAATCAGTGGGTTTACTAGCAACACTAATCACCATGCCAAATACGAATGTAGTGCATGCATTTTTTGGCTTCATGCTTGTTCTTTGTGCCTGCAAAAGTAAAGATGAGACACAGCTGATGTAAACAGAGAAATCAAAATAAGTAAAAGAGGGTGGTCAGTACCCCAGCAGTTAAAAACTGCTGAAATGTTATAGTTGAGTTCAGATGACATAATGTATCATTCACCAGCTAGTAGTTTTAACATATCTGTTATGAACAGATGGCATAGTAGGGCCCATTGAGAGCGAGTGGTAGATACTTATAAGATACCTAGTTTTACCTTTAGTAAGTTACCTATTTCTGTGATAACCAGTGATTGCGTCACGCTCCTTTGCTGAGCTACCCATGCGCGCTACAAAAGCTGGAGTTTCCCAAATTTTTATTTACTGGCTAATGGAAATTCCATTATGACTTGGAATTTCCAATGTTCAACTTTCTAATACCGGCCAGTGTCGTATAGTTTCACAAGTTTATAGTTTTATAGTTTATAATGCAACCATCAATTTTAGAGCGACTGCCCATGGGAGTGATTTTTTGTGGTTAATGTTGCGGCCTCTCCATTATAACTTATATAAAAATAGTGGGCATGGCCGGTTTGTTTGGAATCCCGTATACGCTTCTGTTGGTCGCGGGACTCAGTGAAACCATACGGCTCTGATACCGGCTAGGTTTGGTGTGTAGTCCTTGCTCAAAATACTTATGCTTTGCTCAAATCTCATGGCTAAGTATATTTAGGAAGTGTGCTAATTTTAACTTATTAGCAGGGATATAAGGTCAGATCTAAAAAAGATAACGATTTGTGAGTTTCTAGCCGCAATTCCTAAATCGGTTGCGGAATGTACACGTAAATTAATTTCGGCGCCTACAATATAACTGCGCGTTAATAAGGTCGTTTCTATGCAACGACAAAACTGCTAATGCTAGTTGCACTGAGTAGTTGTAGTAGGCTGTTGTTGTAAATGGTTTTTAGTATACTTTTGAATAGAGCTTGTACATTGATAATATTATTACGAACTATTACGTATGTACTACATTGCAAAATGGTTATTTTGTATGACTACAGCAGGTTTTGGCTTGCCCACAAAACCGTTTTACTTTTTCTTCTAATTACAATACAAATTTGAACCTGACTTTTTAGCAATTATTAGCCTAGCTACAAAACAGTTATATTTCTATTAAATACATATTGGAACCTGTCTTTTCAGCAAATATTAGTCTAGCTACAAAACAGTTATATTTCTATTAAATAAATCCATTACGTCCATGGTACTACTGATTACATATAATCGCCAACACAGTTACACAGTTTTCAAACCGAGTTAGGAACTGCGGGCTAGAAACTCACAAATCGTTATCTTTTTTAGATCTGACCGGGATATAAGCCCGAAGTGTTTAAAAGAAACAAAATGGAACGAAAGTGTTGAAAATTGTCTTGAACGTCGAAATTCGTTTGGAATATCATCAGCCAATATGCCAACAAGCATTACTAACGAACAGTAATTGACCTGTATAACTACTAATGCATCGATTGTGCTTATAGATAAACTTTGGGGTTCCTAAACATCATTCAGTGTAGTCAAGGCTCTACCCTGCTGCAGAAAGTTGAGTGAACTAAATAATATATAACCATATATTTGCGCTGTCGGTGTAATATATGTACAGAGTAAGTTGCATCTACTTCTCACCATCATAAAACGACTGACATATCAAGCCACTGCAATATACATATTGGAAAAAACTGTAAATCACACTTTTTGAGCATGTCATGAGGCTCACTGATCATATCTTATTGAGAGAAAGAGTAGAGAGGGAGGAGGAGATATGAGTGGAGTGAGAGAGAGAGAAGGGGAGAGAAAGAGGAGAGAGAAAAAGGAGATAGAGAAGGAGAGAGAAAGAGGAGTGAGAGAGGATACAGAAAGGAGAGAGAGTGGGGGAGAGAAAGAGGAGAGAGAGCTAAGTTCTACTTACTTTAGTGAGACTATTTGCCAATCCTTCGTTTTTCCACGTGCTTCCTCAAGCGTTGATATGGTCATAATGGCGAAAAGCATAATGGTCGCTTGTTGCTTACGTTGTTTATGGATATTGGTAAATCCATTATTCAGTAGGTAAAATTCTATTCTTTTCGACCGTCATTAGCATAAGACATTCATTATTTACTTTTCTATACGAGGGACTTCCTATTTTCCCCATTAAGCCTAAATGCACATAACAGGGTTGTTGACAAGAATATCTATTAATAACTGTGAGTTATGATCTGTTGTCGGATTTATTGTTTAGTACATATTTAGCTGTATTGCATACAGGCCAGTATTCCCTGGGGCGGCTGGCCAGCCCCAACTTTTTGGGAAATTTTCACGGCTAAGTACAGTCAAACTCGGATAACTCGCCCTCGGATAAAATGTAACATTTCATCTCAAACACAAGGTTAACTCGAACGGATTTGTTTGGTCAGCTCCAACGCAATGATAAATTGCTTCAGATAACTCGACCTCAACATCATTTATTCGAAAAGTTATTTGCCCAACGGCCATGGACACGGTTTTTATCGCTGTAGAATATCACTTCATTCCAAGCCATAGAGACAAACATTAACTTTTAGTAGTTCTTAGGCGTCATTATTAATATCATCATCAGCGGCCAAATATTCTTGTTAACGACTTTTGTTAAGGTTTGCAAAAGATCAAGTTTTACCCAACACCCGCTTGGCCATGTCCCATCGAAAACGTAAAAACCTCCGAATGAACTTGAAATAAAATCCGCAAAATTGATCTTTGTTAAAACGCTCACAAGAAAAAGATGTCTTTTTTCTGAGTGTTTTAACAGCGGTCAAGTTTTGCCTAGTTTAATTTAAAAACGTCTCGTCAGTCACATCATCTAAAACAAAACAAATCTCAAAAAATAGAAAAATGTTGATACTTTCCGACAACTTTTTTTAAAATTTCACATGAGAGGCCCGGCTGAGGCGCTAAATGAGAGAAACCTGTTGGGGTCTTACACCGCTCCCCTCCACACCCCTAGGTGTTCATAACTAGTCGCCTAACATTAGCCGCCCCAACTTGCAACCAGTGAATACAGGCCTGATTGCACATTCCCATTGAAGTATTTTACCAACGCCAGTGCATACACTGATATCTGATATTTGCTTGTTTTGCCTTCCCATCTTAACATATTGACTTTTGGATAATACTATTATTATAATCATTATTTTAGACATTTGCAGCTACATAATGCCCTCACATTAAAATGTCCGAATGACTGATGTTGCCCATTTTATGCCTAATTTGTTATGACACCTAGTGAGATCATTCTTTATCATAGTTGTTAAACTTACCAATAGAGAAATACAAATTAGACTTGGCACTTGTTTATCGTTTGGTACAAGTCCTCGCAAAAGAGACAGCGACAAATCATAACATAACTTCTGATACTACAGTCCAGTCTATATCCTTGACAATAAATAATGTAATGAGTTGAGTATTACATAATATATTAAAATATAACACGAAATATACTTTTCTTGCTACATGACATAAAAAGAAATTAACTGCGAAAAAAAGGCATCATTCCTCACTGTCTGATAAATCTGAAGCATTGATGAAGAACTCTGCGACATCGGCATCATCATCATCAAGGTCAGAATCAGCTTCATCTGAAGTGGTATCTGAGGTGCCAATACTCTCAGCATCTGGAACAGAGATACTATAATGCAGGTGTGGACAGGTGTGAACAATAAGGGCTACTTAGAACTATACCGCTACAATTTAGCTCTTTATCCTCCTGAGTACATACAGAGGCGATATACAGCTTGACACAAGCTAAACATTGTTTAAATTTATCCAACTGTTGCAGCCTCATTTTATATACTTGCTGAGTCCCTTCTTCGGTCAAGGTCGCAACAAGGATCATCAGGTGCGAGAATTAAAACCTCAGGACCATTAAGAAGGAACCTAGAGTGATGCTCAGAGTAAATTAGGCTAATGTCAAATAATATCGGAAGAGGGTACCTGCCTGCAAAAACACTTTAGTAAAAGCTTAGAATTCTTACTTGATGAGCATCTGTCAAAAACCTGCAGTCTAATCTTTGTCAACGCCAAAAAAATGTGTTTGAAGAACTGAGGCTAATACTCAGAGCATTTAAGCATGTATTATTTGCTATAAGCTAAAAGGTTTAAAATGAAGTGTAATACTAAAATAAGAATATTCTACGTATGAACATTAAATAGTTTAAAGGTTGACTTGCAACAAAATTCCCATTACAGTTATTTGGTATCAAAAGAGTAACCATGTTTTACTCTGCTGTGTTGTAGGTGCAAAATATGTGGAAATGTGATTACAAGCTCTTAAAAGCTCAAAAACGAACAGTCAATCGCAACCATCACGAAAACGCCATAGATTGGAATCCCTTTCCAAAACACCTCAAATGTGATGTAGTTGAACATTATGACTTCTATTCACACTTTCATGCAACCTCAATCGTCGAAATATTTTCAAAAATATACTTCACGCATTGAATAACACCACGTCTATTGTCCTTACGTGTCTATTTTATCATCATTGTAATGCTGTCACTTTGAGCACTGATATCTCAAAACCTACCATAAAAAATCGTTTAATTTTTTAACCTTAGCTCGAAGTAGTGCATATCATCATCTGATGAACATGGCGAGCCTGTTAGTCACCTGTGATGATGGAAAAATGCTGCAGAAATTGTTCGCGCCATTTGGCAGGAAGTATGGGTCACATGATCAGATTACGACTACAGTAATACATCAACTTACGAGTGCCCCAACGTATGAGAAACTTGAGATATGAGCCAGCTTTTATGCAAGTTTTAGCACTAACATACGAACCATGTTTGAGATACGAGCACGCGAGTCAGTTGCTAAGTATGTCGGAGGCGTTTTATGAGAACAGCATCACTCTGTATTTTTCAACTGCTCAGGTTATACTTTTGTATCGTGTTTTTTTTGTGCGCGATTTTCAGTGCAGAATTATGTGAATTAAAAGTACTGTGCGTAGACCAAAAGTTTGCCAGTAAAATGAAAAGTAATGCAAAGAAAAAGCGAATGATGGAAATTGATACTGAACGGAAAATTATTGAAAAACATGCGAAATGTGTATGCGTGATTGAGCTAGCTCAGCAATATGACAGAAATACATCCGCAATTATGAAACAAGGATTATATTGAGGGCATTTAGTTTGCAAAAGGACTAACCATAGTTTCTAAACGGCGCAGCGATCTTCACAACCGCTGATGGAGAGACTGCTCAGGCTTGGGATAAAAGACAAACAATCAGCCGGTGACAGCGTAACTGAAACGATGCTACGTGAAAAGGCAGGTGCTATCTATCAAGACTATAAATAATAGAAATTTGGATAAGTTGGCTAGTGGTCGTGCATTAACCCTTCGTGACGACACCTGTGTTTGTCCTAATCGCAACATGTTGAAAGGGCGACAAAGGCAAACATCCTTAGGTTGCTCTTGAAACGGCCAGCTGGTCATGAGAGCGAAACAACAGAAAAATTAGCTAACCAGCGAGAAACTTAAAACAATGAACGCCGAAGAAATTTTAATTACGTTAAGTTAAAAATGAAAGTTTGCTTTTAGATTTGCTTTTAAGTTTGTCATTTAAGACTGATAAAATCCAAATTTATCAGTCAACTGTTGTAATGAAGGATAACTTATATCACCCTCTCTGGCAAATGGTAGCGCTAGCTGCTATTGTATGTATTTAATTTTACATTTTAATTAATCACATTTCCTACCATTATTTTTTATTTGTTGCTTTTTGAAAGCATGTGGTAAGTTAGGACAATAACCAACATGTTCTTTCTGTTACAATATCTTGTTTTGAGTGTTTTATTTGCATTTTTTAGAGTATGGAAACCAATCAATATATATTTAATTGTTCTATATATAAATAAATTGCACCAACATGCGAGTAAATTGACATACGAGCTCAGTCTCAGAACGCATTGAGCTCATAAATCGAAGTATGACTGTAGATGATTAAACCAGGCTGAAACGAAACTGTAAAGTAGCGAGCATCTATATCTGGTTCTGATTTTCCAATAGAACCCGAAGTGTTTGTCATAAACTAGTGCTACAAGACGTTTTATATTGAGCCTTTTATTGGCCTTTAATTTCACGCGATAACATCACGTGTCAAAACAAAAACCAGTGTTTGAGTACGTCATCGAAATAAAAAGATTCTAAACTATGGCGTTTTCATGATGGCTGCAATTAACTGTTCGTTTTTTAGCTTTTAAGAGCTTATAATCACATTTCCACATATTTCGCACCTCCAACGCAGCAGAGTGAGACATGGTGAACCTTTTGATACCAAATAACTGTAATGTGAATTTTTTGCAAACAAACCTTGAAAAAAAAAATATTCGTAACAAGTGTGTTATGTCATGTATTTATTATATATAATATACATAGCATATATTATATATATATATACATAATGCATCACAATGTTTCACAGACATGCTAAAGTATAGTAATCCAAAAGCTCAGGCGTAACAAGAACGTGAAGTGGATAGCAAAGGAGCAGTGGAATGTGAGTAAGAGAGGAGCAGGCAGCAAAAATACCTCTATGTGTGAGAAGAGCTATTTTCCTGCCAGGTGCTAGACAACTCCTGATCTTCATCCAATGGCTGACGTACGGATCTTCGACTACTTTCAAAAGGCTGTTGGCGAGCACCATTTTCCTGCTCTGACGTACGAAATGAAACAATAATATCTGCACGTGTATCTTCCATAGAAGACCTATGGTCGGTCTCATGTTCTACTGTTATATCTTCAATTGATTCAGAAATGGCTTCCAGGTCCAGCTCCTCATCAACAACTTGTTGGGTGCTAGAAGCCCTGTCAGATTCATCGGCAGAACTTTCAAGGTAGAGCGCAACGCTTCTAACTGATTCATCTGAGCTGTCCGCATCGGCAGCATTACTAATGTCAGCGTCAGCCAGAAGCTCGACAAGTTCAGCATTAAGATTATCGGCAGCTGAAGATGAAGAAGGATGGTAAGAGGAAGCAAGAAGAGAGGAGAGTTAGTGTAGATAAGTATTAGTATGGTTAGGTATTTAGCGGAAGAATAAAAAATCGTGCTGCGGAGATGCAATGGATAGAATAGGATGCCTGGCACGCATTCACCCTGCCCAACAACAATAATTACCTGAGCCATGTACAAAACTCATCCATTTTTGTGACAAGATTACTCGACTCATACCATATATTATAATTATATTATATTAGTGCACAATAAATGCACCATTCATCTTTATGCCTTTCCTGTTACTTTGTTCACTGCAACAGCGTGTTCTAACTTGCCATGAGTGTAAAATTTACTATTTTTTTGACGAGAAAACAAAAATAATCGAGAATGAAAGCGAGTTATACAATATCCTTCTTACCGGCTAGTTCTTCCTCTTCAGCATCCATATCATCAACAAGTTCTAAGATTTCGTCTGATCCTCCATCCTCGCCATCGTCATCATCGTCTTCGTCGTCATCATCCTCTTCACCTCCTTCATCTTCATCATCTTCCTCTGGTGGCTGTAATGTGAAAAAATAATGTATTTCTAAAAAGACTGTTTGATGTAAATGAACAATGAGAACCATTCGGACTCAGTCTATGAAAAGATGATCGTTAACCATGTTTGAATGCAGACTGTCAAGATATATGAGTGAATGAAAATGTGTGAAAAGCACAGCATACATAAAATAATACTATCTGGTAGCCAATTATGTAGAGACATTGCAGAAGGTACTATTGCAGCTGGTCTCAATAATCGTACACCAATAAGCTTCAGGCAAATTTTATGCCCGTGAGATGTGTTCAGGCTTAGCCATAGATATATATACCTATATACAGTCAAACATGGATAACTCGTCCACGGATAGCTCGAACACATGGTTAATTCGAACATTTCCTTTGGTCCGTTCCCACGTAATGATAAATTGCTATAGATAACTCGAACTCAACACTGTTAATTCGAACTGTTTTTTTGCCCAACAGCTACCGAAACGGTTGTTATCGCTTTAGAAAATCACTTTATTCAAAGCCATAGAGGTAAACTTCATCTTTTCGTAATTCATAAGCGTCGTTATTACCACCATCGGCAAAATATTTTTGTCAACGACTTTTCTAAAAGTTTGGTGAAATTTGATTTATACTGCGATACGATGAATAGCACCGGCTAGCTGGGTCAAGCGTGCAAGGATTTTCGCCACGCACATACAAAACAAAAATCGCATGTTGTTTTTGTTTTGTATGTGCGAGGCGAAAATCCTTGAGTGCGTGGCGTAACTCAGCTAGCCCGTGATGAATAGTTTTTTGACGTTGATTCCGTGTTGAATCAACGTCGGAATGTTGAATGTTTAAATCGTCTTAAAAATTCTTGTAATTAAACGTATACGTTGTCTGAGCTACAAAAAAACTATTCATCGTTTGACCTAAACACAGAATACGTGTGTACATTCAATAAGTATCTATTAAAAAAGCGTGAGTGATATAGAATGTACCGTAAAACCTCGTAAAACTTCTAATTGAACTGCCTCGGAGTGTTGCTCTTAACGAATCCCAGGTAAAGTAAGGTAATCTGCATAAACTTCAAAAAAAACGGCAAAATTGATCGTGGGTAAAACCCCAAAAGAAAAAAATGTCTTTTCTTTTGAGCATTTCAACAACGATCAAGTTTTGCCAATGCCAATCTGAAAAACGTCCTGGCAATAACATCACCTCAAACAACAAACCAATCTCAAGTGATAGAAAAATCTCTATACTTTTTCATGAAAACGTTTTAAACTTTACATTAGAAGCATTTAATTTGAAACAAGCCATTTGTGCTTTTGATTTATATTATAGTTTGTATATGTACATGTATCTACTAATAAATAAGTAAATATATGGACTTGTGATAGTGCTCTGATAACTTGAATGCTCTGATAATTCGAACACTTTTGCTCGGTCCCTTGAAGTTCGAGTTATCCATGTTTGACTATATTTCCTATGGTATATATATCTATGGGCTTAACAAATTTAGTGCTTCAGTTTTACTTGTGAACAAGATCCTAAAAATCCAGAATGTGTCCTTGCTCGGTTTATGCTATATATATATATACTAGGTAAATGCCCGAGTAATAAAAATCTTTGCACAGCTAATTCATTTTTATTTAACATATAACAACAGTTACCATTCTAACTTTCAAACTTCATATCATGAGTAAAGTGTTTTGTGTAGTTTAAATAAATTATGAGAAAAAATAAAAACGACTGTAAAGGTTTTCGAACTTTGTCAAACTACTGTAACTTTCAAACTTCATATCATGAAGAAAATGTTTTGTGCAGGTCAACTAAATTAAGAAACACAATAAAACAACTATAAAAGTGTTCAGATGTACCTATATGTGAAATAATTAGCAAGTAATAGCTAAATTAAGTCTGTTTTCCTATGATTACAAAAATGATACAATTAATACGAACTGAGAAAATAAAACAAAAATCCTGAATATGTTGAATTAATAATAACAATTCGTGCATAGAGGTTTATGTGCACAAAAAAGGTTACTGGTACAAATTTAAAAATGAGATATCGGACTGTCTTTGTCTGGTACTTTGTCTGACTGAACAGAGAAAGAATGTAGAGGCTTATCCTAGTCGAGACAATACAATTTTCCGTGTGAAAAGTATTAGCCTTTACCGATTTAGCAATTGAACCTTACGAAACACCCAAAATAGAAGTGTAACTGCACATTTGCAAATGAAAAGGCACATTTAAAAATTACAAAGTAAAAAATAGGTGATGGTATCAAAAAAAATAGTTTTTAAACAATTTCAAAATATAACAAATGGAAACGGTAATATTAGTTAATAATCAAAAGTGCACTTTTAGCGTGTGCATACGGTATATGGGTCATGATTACAGAAACCACAGTTAAGTCGGGATTGTAAGATTTGGAGTTATCTACATTAGCAAAAGGAGAAAATTCTGTTATTTTCCAAAAATAATTTTTCTATTCTAGCTTAATTACAGCAAATTTTATGGTCAATAAACTGAATGCGCGTTTACTATTAATGCGAAAACATAGTTCTGAGAAAACTGCTGTTAATGTTGGAAAAACGGAAACTAATGCACAATTCTGTTTACATTTCAAAACGTCATAGCAACCAATATCAAGAAGTTGTGATATTTATCAAGATTTCTGTATTTATATCTAAAAATTATGCTGAATTTAAAAATCTAAACAGATTTTAGCTGGTTGTCATAAAAATAGCTGTATATTTATAAGAAAATGTATTACTTAATTTTGTAGATATTAAAAACGGCTTGGCAGTACCGCCATATCGGGCACAGCCAAATCATCAACAAAATCTTTAGAAAAATAACAACAGTAACATATTGCACACCATCGGTCACTATATACTTCGATTTTGGAAATTCAAATAATTATTCTTATAATTAAATCTGATAATAATCTTATAAAATCAAATAATGAATCTTATAATTAAATATTGTAATAATCTTGTAAGAATCGTTAGGAAAATATCATCGTAATTCCCTTTACTTTCACTACCTTTGACATCAGTTGGAATACCAAAGTACTCATTATAAGTGTACAAAATGTCCGAGTCATTTTTAAAATCGGCAAAAAAGAAACGATTATATTTATCGGATGCCATTTTTCAGTACTTCCTGTTTAGCATAGCAACGGTTTGAAGGAGGTTTTTCCGAGGGTTAAAGACTTCTATTGGCTAAACTGACTTCAGATGCAGAAAGATCACTCTTTGATTGGTCCAGATGCAATGGTTACAAAAACCATTACCAATATTATAAATTCAGTTGGTGCAAATTCAAAGTCGGATAACTCAACTTCGTGATTTGCAACTTAACCATGGTTTCTGTGACAGCGACACATTATGATCTATGATAAGAACAATAGAATACTAATGACTGAATAGCTCAGTGGTTAAAGGCATGGTATGAAACTTGCGGTTGCAATCTCCATGAGTTCAAATCAGGTACGCGGCGAAGATTTTCATTCAAAGTTTTTAATATCTATAAGTGGACAAACCAAAGTACACACAAACTTGAGATTTATAGATTATATATCACCGTAGAGGAATAAATACGCATACCATCTCGTCGGTGTTTTTAACAGCTCCAACTTCATAGAGTCGACATTGACAATCTTCTTGTAGTGTATCGTTATCTTTGTGACTCTCGATGACAGCTAGGTACATGTCTGACTTGTCTACAAATATTCATACCCACCGATACTCACAGGACTTCTATGTTACAGCTAGGTACATGTCTGACTTGTCTACAAATATTCATACTCACCGATACTCACACGACTTCTATGTTGATACTGATGTGTTAGAAACAATATAGCTTTGCTGGGCAATGAGTTCAGGAGACCGACAGGAAAGAATATTTAGAACGCTAGTTATAACATCTGCACATCATTGTTGGAGGCTTCAAGCACATTAAAAAATAGATCTTCAGTATTAATACAAAATGAGCTCTTTAAGTTTTCAAACGAATGAATTACCAAATCATAGGTAAAAATTTCCAGGCATAAACACACTAGGCAATTTTATTGCGAGTGTCATGTGAGGCGCGGAGATATCGGGAGCGTGTGTCTAAACACACTTGGGCGATAAAGCGAGCACGCTCACAAACAGCCAATAAGATTCCGTCTCACCAGTTTCTTCGAAGCTGTTGCTGAATTTTAGTAAATATGGCGATTTTTAGACAAAGACGTAAGCAATTTATGCTTTTTTATAACGCCTATCTCACTTTTACGAATTGCACAAGATAAGAAGACATAAGAAAAAAACTATTCTTGAATTTTTGCCAATAATATTTTACGATTTGTATGTATAATTTACTTTATAGTAGATTTTAATTTTTAATATAATAAATATTCACCATTCTCAAGATAGTCAACCTGCGCAACGATTGATTCCCGAAATTAACGTAGGTTTCAACTAGATATCTTTGTAATTCTTGTGTGTTGTGTCGTACAGGACTGGGTGTGCTCTTATTAAATCTATCAACAATTCAGTGTTCATTTTGATGTTTCAATCGTAACAAAATAGCAAAATGTTGTTGCTGCACATCGGTGAACATTGACACGAAAAAATCAGTAGCCAGAGCATTGCGTTCTAGGAAAAACAACCAATCGAAATGCACCTCACACGCATTGAAGTTTTGATAGAGAATGGCTTGCTTTATTGCTCAGTATCGACTCTCCGGGTGAGTTTCTGGGGCGGATTGGCACCACACGGCGCGATATCGCGCTCGTATTGCCTAGTATGTTTGAGCCTTTACTAAAAACTGTGGAAACATGTTAAACAAAGGATAATCATTTTAGAATTCTACTGTGGCTGTAAAGTGTCACATAATTGCTCCAGCCATGCTGATTATCATATTTTATTAAAACATTACTTCTGATTGGACAGAGATAATTTATGAGAACAAGTACATATGAGCAAAAGGTTGGTCTGACCCCCATATAGCTGTCACACAAGGAGAACGATGTACCAGATCTAGAGATATTTTGTTTTGGCATACATTGTTTTTTTGTTACAGGTGACAGGCCTGCGAATACAAAGTAATCGAATCTGTAGCTAATAAGGCATATAGAGTTATTTTTTTTAGAAAAAATATTCTTTCGAGTTATTGTTTAATAAAGAACAATGAACTAGTAAGAACAATGCAAGGAAGCACAAATCATTGCCGAACAAAACTTGAGAACTATGTATATTCATAATAATGACTATTTACACGAGCATACAAGATTTACACGTATTCAGTCACATGATCACAACAAGTGTTATTGTGAATTCAACAAATTGCGGGCAATCGAACTTCATAATAAATTCGTCTACTTTGCTTCAGAATATCCATGTCTTAGTAATTAGTCAATATATATGCTTGAGAACAGTTGTAATTATTAAACACTAGCTAAATGACCTGCATTGCACGGGTAATAAAAACAGCTTATAAACATTACATTACCTTTACACTACATTACCTGCAACTGTTTACACACTGTTTTTAATACCAGTGCCAAGCCGGATATTCATCTAGTGAATAATCCAGCTGGTAATCATCACGAGTGACGCACTGTCGTTACGCGTATTTTAATCGATGTAATAAATACCTTCACTATTACTGATCCCTATGTGCAGTTGAATGTCGTGGCCTAGTGGAAGAGCCCAATGCCTCCAGAACTGGAGGTTCCAAGAACAAATTTTCTGCAAAGACTAGTAATCGCTATGCTTAACTTCGCAGCATGTAGTCTAATGGGTATACATGTATATACAGTGTAGATATCTAGTGTTAGTGTTATAAATTATTAAAGAAACTGGCTTCTAGCCAGTTTCTTCAAAAGCCAAAAATCTCAAGTTGCATATCACTGAAGCAAAGCTGTGTATCTGCCACACTATACTGTGATAGCAACATTATGAAAACTTGTAATTATCTGGTTTCTAAGCTATTTTTGAGGGAAGCTCGACTAGAACTTACAGAATGTGAAGAATTTCCAATTGCTGCTCACTTGAAAATAAGGTAGGAGTAAGGTTTTATAGTGCCCCACTAGATGGACTTGTTCAAACTATTGTAGGAGAGTTTTAACTATTTAGGAGTTCTAACTATTTAGGAGAGTCAGTCTCAGAGGCTGAACATCACATATTTTTTTTAATTTTTCATCTTGACGATTCATTTTTAGTCACTTATATTATACAACAGATGGCGGAAATTCCTGTTGATGACGTGTAAAATTTAGACCATCTCCTGTACTCTTAGAAGCACCATGATTGCTGTTTGCAGTGAATAATTTTGCTAATCGAAAAACTTCGTGTAATTTTTTTTAAAGGTTTTTAAATAGAAACAATCTGTATATCAGGGTGTTGATAGAGTGGTTTCAGCAGACAAGAAAGACCTAGAAAAATATTACCTGTGCAAATATCAGTGATGGACCGCTGCAAATCTGTTGTGGCTAGACAAGAATAGTTTCTGGAATCAAATGTTCTAAATGAAGAGCCATAAGGGTTTCTCTTAATACTTCCTTCTTCCTCCTCATCGTCGTGAGCGATAACAGCTATAACACAAAACAATAGATGTGCACCTCAAGTCTAATCTCTGAAAACTTCAGTAAGGTATTCATATGCACTTGTTATTCCCAGTCATAGACCTATTAACTATATAGTATAGTTAATAGGTCTATGTTCCAAGTGTTCAAAACTAATAAGTGATATTTAATGAATGGTTTGAACCTAAACTTTATTATAGAGACTCCTGCTTTTAAGTATAAAGATTTTTGAGACCCCTAATCTTTTGTATAGAGAATATAGAGACTCCTACTCTCATGTATAGAGATTATACAGACTCCTACTCTCATGTATAGAGATTATAGAGACTACTACTCTCCTGTATAGAGAATATAGAGACTCCTACTCTCATGTATAGAGATTATAGAGACTCCTACTCTCATGTATAGAGATTATACAGACTCCTACTCTCATGTATAGAGATTATAGAGACTCCTACTCTCATGTATAGAGATTATAGAGACTCCTACTCTCATGTATAGAGATTATAGAGACTCCTACTCACATGTATAGAGATTATAGAGACTACTACTCTCATGTATAGAGATTATAGAGACTCCTACTCACATGCATAGAGAATACTCGAGTCATTGCTGAACCGTACGAGACACTGATTTAAGGCTGGTACTGTGTGCAGCAATTTGAAGGTTCTCAGGTCCCAGATTTCAGAGTTGATCACCACCTCAAGACCAAGAGGGTGAAAAAGACCAGACACCTGGGGGTTGAACTTATCAAACTTGTGAATAGCCTAGAAGAGAGACAGGTGAAAGCAAGTAATATACCGTTTACATAACATTGCACGAGTATTCAAAATTACAATTTTTGTAGAGCGCAAAATAAACTGGACTTCTTTGTTGGAAAACTACAAATGTCAAATACAACGCTGTTACCCATTGTGAATTCAGTCAATAACCCAAAATTATATATCGAATCAATCCTCATGTTGTCCTGATTTCAAATATGTGAACAAAACAGCTGTAAAATTGTTATTGAACGATTATGTAACTTAGGAATATTTGATTTCTTTAATGGTTGAAGATAACAACCTGTACAGATATAATAACACCACAACATTCTTATTTGCTTATTTTAATACATGTACATGTATATGAAATAAAATTGGCATATAAGAATATATGTGATCCCGTTTGTATGGAGAAAACGTGAATGATCCAAAAAGTGATAGTTTGCCATTTTGAAACCCAAGACTTCCTCGACATCTGACGCAGCTACAACTGTCATCATGTTCAGGCATCTCAATAGACAAATCATTACAATGGATGTATCTCAACCATGCAAGCAAGACTTGCCTTGCCCGAGTCAACATCCCATAATACACCGTCGCTGAGGACAAGGTCATCTGTGCAGTTGAATGTTGCCTGATTGCGTACATAGTTATTGCTTTTATTCTCATCATAGAATGTTGATATCTTTACACCTGTCGCCACATCGTATACCTACAGCATCGCAGATGAAAGTACAACTCTGAACAGGCAAAAAATCTCTCAAACTGTAATGGTGTAACTTGAGCTCCAAGAGGGCTATCTACATGTTAGTAACATTAGCCAGCTCCATACATGATGGATAAATTGTAGCTATAAATTATAGACAGCCAAACTCAGTAGCCAAAAGGGAATCCCTAAAATTATAGACTAACTTATATTCACCAGCAACCAGAAACCAGGTTGATTAGATTACAGCAAAATTACAACTAGAAAAATTGTGTTTTTTTACTACACATCCACAAAAAATCAATGGTAGACCTAACCACGAAAGCGCAGCAAAACAGTCAATAGTCCCTAAACATAACTTTCCCTGGATACTAGTTTGGTATTTATGTACATCCGTTGCGTAGCACTCAATGTTCAGTTGGCTGCCATTAAACTAGATGTGCATGCAAGTAGCAGAGGTGTAACAAGGATTACTAATAGATATTTATAATTAGAAAATCATTCGGAGAATCTAAAGTTCTAAACTATAACAAAAGCATACAGTTAAAGTAACATAGTAGGAGTGTAATTACCAACAACAATACATAGTAGGAGTGTAATTACCAACAGAAATCATAAAAAGCTACAAAAATATTTAGTCTTGATACATCTAGAACTACCAGGTTAAAGAATAATTATATTAATCAGCCATTACTAGTGCTGTTCGAAAGTTACCAGACCCTAACACATTTATATTTTATAACAATACCCCGGTTGGCTCAGAATGACAAGATTACATTATAATTAATGAGAAAGAATAAAACTTGATGCTTGTTCTCATTTATTTACGAATATTGTCATAAACCAGAGATTCAGCTGAGATTTTCTACCAACAGTTAATATGATTGCTAAATTTAATTTCTATTTTTATGGCTTTTTGGAGGATATTGCAAAAATATTTTGTTCGACTTACTGGCTCTCTGCAACGTACAAATTAGGATTTTCTAAACTCTTCAACACTTTTTAGATCAGCCATCAGTTATGTTGAATCTATTCCAATTTAAAACACAGCAGATGCTCCTACACCGTGAATAATGTGTTTCGGGAAGGTTTACGTTATAGGGATTTTACGTTATACGAACAATAAAATACATGTAAATAGCCTAATCCATTCCAAAATCGTCCCAAACTCACTCCTTTGACTCTTCAAATAGGAAAAAACTAGACTTAACTTTGTAACTTGATGACTGTACAGTAACTGTGGTATTATTGGTTTATATCGATGACTTTTTCTCCTTTTTATTTTCACTTTAACTCGGTTTAGGGTCTATGATTACTGTAATTTTGCGTTAAGTTAAGGAGAACGCACAACTCCAACATCAATTTAAATAAAAAATTTTTACTTCCTTATTTACAAACAGTTTATACTACAAAGGAACAAACTATATTGTATATGGAGTGTCTACTGTTTATGTAAATAAGATTTAGTAGGGTTTTCATAATGCTTTCATTTAGATAAATAACATGTCTTTCAGCAATAAGTTTGCAAGAAATTACAAATTTTAATGAATATTCATCATGTATAGCTGAGACCTTTCCTTTTATTTTACCTGCACTCACTGCTAACAAACACACCGAGATGTGACATTAAGCTTCAAATCTTCTATTATTCACTTCAGGCAGCTCAAAGTGGACAAACAATTCTGATCTTTCCTGCTACAAGGTATGACCGCTAGTACAGAAATTAAGGGACCAAAAGCTTCATTGGCAGGCTCAAAGGAATTCATGAGTAGGAAGGAATTTTGCAGTTGAATGTAATTATAATTTATAATGTACACTTAAACTAACTATGAAACATTTTAACAATAATTTTATAACTAATTTAGGCAATTCCAACGCAACATCTCAACTTTTAAATACAAAATTGCAAATATTACCTAAATTAAAGTTAAATATTTTACATTGGAAAGCCAGAAAAGTGCGCATTATTTCATATTCCTCGAACCTGCACTTTTTCACCACATTTTCAGACGATGACTCAAACCATACGACTTACATGAGCTTTTGTCTCAGCTGTACCAATAATCCTATCCTGGACACATTTGCTGAACTCGACATACTGGTCCTCGTCAAAACCAACCTTTTGGTCAAAGAAGTTATCCATCGACCAGAGGGCTGATAAGGGACGACTCCACGAAGATGATGTGAGCAGAAGCATGCCATCCTGGTAAAAGATCAGATAACTCGCTATTGCCTATCACCTTTATGTTCATCAAAAGGAGAACTCTTCTTTAATGGAAAGTGTTAGCTGATAGTGCGATTCACAAAGCATAGCATCATTGATCTAGCCTTTAGAATGTCTCAAGCACTCTACCCACTGATAACATTGCAACAATCTTAATTGGAGGGCTAGATCAAAATGTCTAGCAATATTTCCTGTGGAAATAAATGCTTTTATTAAAATGGTAAAACCATTATAAAATTCATCATGATGCGTGTATAAATACAAACATGCTACAAAAACCAACAGCTATAACTACATGTAAATATAACAGCTTCATAAGTACATGCGAATAATTAACAACATGTGAATTAGTTAATTACAGTAGAGAAGATAACTCCAAGGTCACATCAGTATGTTCAAATATTTTTCAATGCTTCATCGCAATGCAGCAATTGCTTGTAAATGCCTATGGCAGCCGATATCAGCAGCAAAAGACAAAAAAAATCTATTGTAGAAGTACAATGAACATCTGTCACTAAGTGCTTTGACTGAACAGCAATGTTCTTTTATTGTGGCTTGTGGAATAATTCATGAATATTTAATTTTCCAAATGCAATTACACGTACGCGTGACGTGATTTTCTTAGTGCAAGAAGCTGCTAAGAAAATCTACAAAACAGTTCCTAAATTATAACTATGAAACTCTTTAGTTTCATGAACTCAAGCTAATTTAATCAACAGAAGTTATGTTTTCGGAATATTTAGCTAGATAAAAATTGTCGTTGTTCATATTGTTTTGAAAATGCTATATGCAAATTTTCTTTTTGTAATATTTTTTGCGCAGTAGTGCCCTTCTTTGCATTCATATTTCATATTACTAAGATTTCCCTTAGGTCTAAATTGATATTAAACTTGATCAGTTCCAACATTACTTTCAATGATATTGATAGTTTTGTACAACAAGTAATAATACAAGCGTGGCATTCCCCTCCTGTGTACTAAAATGTCATCTGTCTCAAACACACGCAAAACAAGATTATATAACTACCATATCAAAACCATATTATATAATGGTTATTCTAATCCTGTCTCTTTAGCTATAAGCAGGCAAATGTATATGAACCGAGAGAGAATTGCAAAAAATATCCAAAATGACAAGCGCTATACCCAGCAGGCACCATCTGCATTAGATGGACTTCAGACAGTCACCAGATAGTGAAAATATTCAGCTTTCAGATAGTGAAAATAAGTGGATGCAAACCCTTGATGGCTCTACTTGTGTTAAAGGTGAATTGTGGCAGTTGTAAGTCTCCGCCTCTTCTCCAGCTTGTATACTATATAGTTTAAGATCACCGCTATAATTGCCTAGCATTAACCACTGCTCACACGCCTACAACAGAATATATCTCATAGCATTAGCGACCACTCACACGCCTACAACAGAATATACATGTATGTCATATCATTAGCAACTGCTCACACGCCTACAAGGGAATATATATCATAGCATGAGCCACTGCACATACGCCTACAAGGGAATATATTTCATAGCATTAGAAACTGCTCACATGCTTACAAGGAAATAGATATCACAACATTAGCTACTGCTCACATGCCTACAAGGGAATATATTTCATAGCATTAGCCACTGCTCACATGCCTACAAGGGAATATATATGTCATAGCGCTAGCCGCAGCATTTAGAAAAATTTGTGATCACTGCAAAACATCGACCAGAAACGGCTGCGACACTTATATTAAAATTGTTCATTTTTGAAACTAGAGTATCGACAGATTGTTTGTTTAAAACCCTTATTCATAAAAGAAGAGCATGCCTTGACAGGTATTAAGCATATGACTTCCAAGAATAGCTCATTTTCACAGTTGATTTTTTCAATTTTCTAGGAGAATTTCTAGCTAGCGCGCTACACAAGATGCATGGGCAAGCCGATTGGTGCAATTCTATTACCTCCGATAGAAAGTTAATACGGAATGCACAAATACAACGCAGAATTTTTTGGTATTAGTGGAATCCGTTTCGATCTTGTATTATAATATCTGTTATGTTGGATTATCACAACATGCAACATAGCGACCAAATGGAGAAAATGTATTAGGATGACGGACAACAGAAACCTTTGTCTCGTCGTCTCGCATTAGTTAATCGTCGGCATTGACATCGTATATCGAAACTGATTAACTGATTTTTCTGACCAGTAGTAGCATTTTGATTCGAACTGATTCGATTGATTACTTGTATGATATCTCAAACCTTGACCTAGTAACGAGGTAAAAATTGCTACGTCAAAATACGTGCTCAGGCTAGCAACTAGTTGGCACGAGTTGACACACAGCATGGCTGATATGCACATCACATGTTTAAGTTTAAAATGAGTTTTCTCCCCATAGATGTATAAATTCCTCACATGATACAATAATAATAATAGCGCACAGACTTCTTTCTTTGCCAGAACTTAGTGAAATTAAATTAATGATTTTACAACATTCACTCCTCACCATCCCTTGGATTCATAACTTGAAACACTAAACGCCATAAAATCATAGTAACTATGAAGACTGCAAACTCACTGAGAAAGCACAGCACGAATATGTAACACCACTCTCCGAGTCTTTGTATGTTTTAATAGGCTTATATCGACTATATTTAAATTTCCTGTTAAACGTTGAGCCTTCACTTCCACCATAGTTTAAATGCACCTGCAAAATATTAAAAAAGATTAAAATAGCAATTAGCCCCCACTGGGGTTTGAACCCAGGACCACTAGTTTACAAGACTAGTGCTCTACCACTGAGCTATAGAGGCCCACACGCTAGGCAATTAATGAACAAATCATAATCTTGAAGATTAAGTGCATTCTAGAACATAAGATTGCAAATCCATGGGATAATTATGTTTCTGTAAATGAATAGGGCTACCACAGATGTATTGAAATAGGTTTTACAACGTAATAAAAACTGCTACGACAACTAGCTAACAAAATTAAAATTTTCTCTAAAGTGAGGATAAATCATTTTTGATCAAAATGCTAACTGACATGCGAATGTTGACTTCCTAGTCGTGCCTGAGTAAACAAACTAGCTCTGATATGAATTGTCAACAATTCTCCCTGAAGAGTCAAATTTGCAACAACAAGTGTGTACTGAACCAACATAAGGGCTAATTGAGCAAAAAAGAGTATTGAGGCCTTTTTAGATCAGAAACTGGGCAGTGCATAGACAACACAAAAAATTGCAAATCGGGTCTAGGAGGAAAATTTCTTAATGACAATTTCTTGTGAGTCAGAGCGACTTAAAATCGCTGAAAAGCTGAAACAGTTTTATATAAATTGCACACTTGCGAGACAGTTGAGTCTAACAAAAAAGCTGGTGTACATACTGAATGTTTAAGGACACGAGCTGTTAAATTAACTGGAGCTGCACTTTTCCTCGCAGGTTCTGGGCAAACATGTGGTCTGTAACAGACAGTATAGAAAATAGAAGCAAACATGGAGCAGACAATTTCCCGTTTCATTAGGGACTACAATACAAAAGCAACAGCCAACCCAGTGTGAATGGTTGAGATAGGAGCATAACAATAAGAACAAGCAAGAACTGTATAAACGTAAAAACGTGAATAAAGAGGAGACAACTTACTCATACACGGAGAATGGAGGGCATGTCACCACAGGATTTTTGCAGAGAGCATGCTGCTTCCGGAAATATGATGTAACGATCTTATCTAGGGTCATGTTGTCAGTAGCATCTGTCATTGTTGTTATTGTAGTCTTTTTACTAAGGACATTGCTTGTAAAGGATCTCATATCTTGCTTGGAGTGGGCCGACTTGGAGGAGCTCTGACAGTGAACAAAGGCTTCAAATTTAGGTAAAATATCAGGTCGAATTATACAAAACTCATACAGATAAAATACCTAACAGTCAGGCAGTGAAAAATGATACCACAATTTTACATACACGTGACTTACTGCTACATGCAGATTTAAAGTGTCACTGACTAGCTACTTTCAAGACCTGCCAGGAAGAAGGAAACCAGGCTATCTACTGAAATTTTACTTCTTTTAAAAGGAAACCAGGCTATCTGAGTACTCACATAGTTGCACAACTGCGACTATATGGGTAATCATAGTACTCACATAGTTGCACAACTGCAACTATGTGGGTACTCATAGTACCCACATAGTTGCACAACTGCGACTGTGTGGGTACTCATAGTACTCACATAGTTGCAGTTTTACAAAATTTAATGACTGAAAGAGAGGTTGCCATTTGACCTTATTGACAGAATATTAGGTGAACATACGGAATGTCTCGATTATAATGTGAAAATGTTATTAAATTTGTGTAGATTACAGACAATACCGATTATCAGGTTATCACGCCATAGGCCTACCGATTATCAGTGAAACTGTTTAAGGTTATGATACCTTGTGGTATTTTTTTTTGTTTAGCAACGCGTTTATTTGCTGACAACCGAGTTCACGATGATCGACATGGTCACCGCACTATTCCCTTCAGGTTGGCCTGTTGATGATGACGGTTAGAATAGTTAGTTGATAAAAGCTGAGAAAGTATGAATGCATACAAGAAGAATACATCTTGTTCAAATCTAGTATAAATTACTAGCTAGTATGAATACTAGCTAAATTACATTAACCTTGACCTTAACCATTAACCTTGGGTTGCATGAGCCTTTGTTGAATTTTAGCTTTGACTCATGCGCAATCCAAAAAGATACTTTGAGGTTATTAAATCATAATTCAAATACTATCGCGTTCGTGGCTTGCTTATGGAGTTTTGGTGCATATAAAATAAAATTTTTAAAGTTTTAATGCATATAAAATAAAAAGCAATGTTCACAATTAGATGTGATATCTTTAACACTTTACGTAGTCGTTTTAAATGAAAATGTTCTAGTCTAATGCAGAGTTTGAACTACGAGAATGAGACGCTCACAACCAGTTCATATACAGTATTACTTCAGTAATGAATTGTTATACAAGTCTGATAATCATATTTGCTAAATATCTTATTTCATTCAGAACGAAAAGTAACAAGTTATTATTGCACTTTGTGACAGTCTGTCTAACTATGGAAGTATCTATTCTTTGGCTGACAAAACTTTTGAAATGTGAAAAAGTAAGAACATTTTAAAAAACGAGCAAAAGACAAATTAAAGCCTACTAACTCACATCTCCCAATTGTTGCTCTATTTGTAATGATGCGTATTATTCTATGAGTAAAATTATCATAACTAGACTATTGTAGCATAGATCTTCAGCTTAAAGCCAACTCAATAAACAAATAAAGTATTGAAGTCTCTTGAAGAGGGGTGTTGACCTTTTGTTCAGGGTCAATTAAAGTTTCAGTGAAATTCTATGGTGATCTAATCAATAGAAATATATTTTAAATCACAAATGATCACTTTCTACTATGTAGAGTCAGCGGTAAGTAATGTTCGATAAAATTGAAAATATAATATTTATTTTAGCCAATGTCATCTTAAAGTGATGTCAATTTGAAAAGGGTTTAGGGTAGATTATAACAGACACAACGTTTTTCATCAGAACCGAGGAAGGATTATATCACATTTTGGTACGCAAATGTATGTTGCAGCAATTTGATGTCCACATATTAATAACTTTGAAATAAGTTCTTCTATCAAATCCAAGCTTCAGCGATTTTACTTGTACACATTATAATAATATATTTTGGTATCGCGACTTTGACACAAATATTTTAAAATCGCTAGTGTTTGAGTACTATTGTGAAATACACAGGCTACTTCAAACAGCCTAACTCATTAGCTCTTTATGAAGATATCGATTTGAGCCTTGAGACATTTTTATCCCGCAGATTTGCATGCCCTACTAGATTTGATTAATCTTAATATCCACATCTAATTATCTATGCTGTAAAGAAAATAATACAACTCAATTATAGCAGTCAGTGTAAAGATGCGCAGAAACTTTGAGCGTCTATAAATAACAAGTTTAAAATGGTAGTCATATTATGATAGGTAACATTTTGTCATATCCACAGAATTATACACTTTGAAATCTTGTATACAGGAAATCTTGTAAACTATTTGTGTTTTCGCTATAGCTATTATTATTATCAAGTGACTTTTACAAAATTAGTTTCATTTGGTCTCAACTATTGACAAATATTCTCCAGGGAGTATCAAAACCTGAACTGCTGGTTTGCGATACTGTTAATTAGATTTAGTTAAACGATTAAACACAAATTTATTAGGTACCATTATATAGATCACAAAATTCTGCACTCATTAATATATACATTGATTTGACAATAGTGTGAGTTGGAGGTTGGAAGCTCCTATTGAGCTCCTCAAACAACTAAAAATCGGAGGTGGTCTCATAATTTTGCACAGCACTGTATATATATATATAAATCTCAATGTTTGTCTGTTTGTCATTTGTGTGTCCGGTTATAGCGATAAAGATGTAAAAATGAAAAATCCACTTCGCCATGGAGTTGAACTCACAACCTCTAGTTCTGCAGACAGGCGAGCTAACTACTACACCACACGGCCTACTTGTAATACAATATATTAATTGTACACATACTTATTACACCTTCCAATCTCTAATGACAATTGATTAAAATACCCACACCTCAGCTAGCACACTTGAACTAGAAGAATTTACTAGAGAAAGAATATGGGCCCAGACTTCCCTAAAATGCTATAAACATGTGTATATATAGCATAAACTCAATTAAACTTATAGCACACACAGAAACAAACAAACACCTTCATTTGAAAGTTAGATGGTAAATAAATGTTGATTTTTCGCGCAAAAACTTTCTTATTACTCGAGCAACACCGGACATTCATATAGTTTAATGCTAAAACTGAAGACAGTCTGAATCATTTGCAGCAAATCCCAGAAATGGAGCAGTAAGAATTTACATGAGCCATTTTCTACCTGCTAAAATGTTGATTTATAAATTAGTTTCCACACTAGAGTAGTCATATCTGGTGTTTTTAATAATACGCAACAAACTAAAATCATGATATTTTATTCGGTGGTATGAAAATGACATAGTTAAATGGTTAACAAACCATTGAGGAAGTAGAAAGCCTACCATTGAGGAAGTAGAAAGCCTACCATTGAGGAAGTAGAAAGCCTACCATTGAGGAAGTAGAAAGCCTACCATTGAGGAAGTAGAAAGCCTACCATTGAGGAAGTAGAAAGCCTACCATTGAGGAAGTAGAAAGCCTACCATTGAGGAAGTAGAAAGCCTACCATTGAGGAAGTAGAAAGCCTACCATTGAGGAAGTAGAAAGCCTACCATTGAGGAAGTAGAAAGCCTACCACTGAGGAAGTAGAAAGCCTACCATTGAGGAAGTAGAAAGCCTTTGTCTAGAAGTATCATGTGTTTGCGAAGAGTGTGGACTGTTCTTGAGATGAAACCTAAGACCACCAGGAGTGCTTGGCGTGCTCATATGCATTCCCGAAGAGCATGGTCCTGGAGTACTTGGTGTGGATACACTCGAGCGCTAGAAAAAATCCCATAAAAAAACGCAATTGTGACAACTTCAATCAGAGAGAGAGAGAGAGACAAAGCTGGCTAAAACTGAGAATACGGCAAAACGTTCAAAAAGAAAATAACCGCTCCTTCACCTTTTCCTAGACAATCATGAAGTAATTGACATGTACAGAATACACGACGTTCAGGTTATGAACCAGTAAAAGGAGTCGTCTTTAAAGTTTTGCCTTCAGAAATAACTTGTTTTATCTTTACTTCCATGACAATTAAAGGCGGGATAAAAAGACATTTTGTGATTTTTAGTTAAGAACAACATTCTCATTTTCACATTTCCTCGAGTTGAAAATAAATTAAAATTCACCTTCCATGGCCTGGCACTGGTGTAACATGGCATTCTCAATTGAAGTTAACGGCTGTTTATACAGAAGCTCATAAAAGCTGAATACCTAATGATCATCTTCATATTTCTATGACAAGCTTTTTGCATACCATTTAAATATTCTATGAAAAAAAGGCATGAGCTTTGAAAACTTGAAATATAAAAAGGTAGAGGTAGCGGTATAACAAGTCTGCAACAATCACAGCGAACACAAGAGATATACATTATTTAACTATACATCGCTGAAGAGAGCACATGTTGGTAACAAAGTAGCAGCAACTTGTTGACCAATAGAAGCTCATGATGTGACTAATACTAAAAAATTAGACACGGCTCTTCCTGTGAAGACATTGGATACAAACAGTGTCAAAGCGTGTGGACACAGGCTAACTCATACATTTTAGGAGTGTGTTAAATTAAAATAAAACAGTTCACCTGAAAATGTTTCCACAAATGCATAGTATTTGCCTCTGCCATACCTCCCTTACTTATACGCATGCACGTATTTGCACGTACAATCTATACACAGGCAAACATTAATATACAAGATTTTTATTTAGCCATGATTCAAATCAAAGATTCGTTTGTCATATGAATCAAAATTTGGGGTGCGAGCCATTGTTTCAGGGAGGCTGACATTCGTATGACATACACGGCAAACTACCAGATGTATGTTATGAATTTATCTTGCATCAAGTGCTGTGCTTTTCTACAAGTAAAACTGACAGACGTGTTACTGAAAAAGCTAAATAAAGTGATTATTAAATGAAGAGTTTCTAGTTGAAAGTTAACGAATCGCTAGAGTTTTTTTCCTACAAATACATCGCCTCTTTTGGTCACTTATGTAATAACGAATTCATTGCTATCATTGTTGTTTTTATCAAATTGACATTCACAATTAAAATTAGAAAATGCTCTTCCTCAGCCTTCCCCGATTCTGTTCACCACATTCAGCTGTCTCTACGGCAAGAAAGCTGAACTATACCCTTTTCCCATCAAATATAACATTTTCTGGGCTTTTATGATGCGTTGGTCGAGTAAATACAAATAGCCATCATTTAAAGACACAATTATTTTTTATAATTGACATTGATAATGGGAAGATATTTAGGTTTGAAATGCATTAATTCGATTTCAGTTATTTTAAACAGGAATAATTCAACTGACACTCGAGTTGATTGATATCAGAGTTTGACCATGGCACCAATTAAACTCGCGTCTTGAGGTTTGACTATTTATACACATATACAAACATATCAACTAGAATAAGCCAGAGCTCCACACGTACAGGAATGGCTGGATGGTTGTGTTGTGTGGAATGACTAGTGGATGCCTCATAAAACTGCGTAGATTGAGGCGCGCATGATGCACTGGTACGTATAGTTAGGTTAGCCTCCTTCTGCAGGGCGCTTGCTGAGGCCTCAAGACCTTTCTGAAGCAGATGGTCATAGACGAGTTGCAGAAGTTCCTTCTCCTTATAGATGATACGAGTCTGCTGCACCACCTCCGCTTTACGTATATGCTCAAGAGACACCTGCACACACCGAGCACACAGTACATAACAACAGTCAGTGTTACTTACAATAAACGCGAGCTCTATGCTCAATATACATGTAACTTGGTTTTTATATCAAATAATGAGTAAGGATTTCGTTGATGATTTGCTAAGTTGGTTTTTATAAGCGATGTAGCAAATATGTGAGGCGCATGTTGTAGCTTGTATTTCTGCTGAAGCTCTATCTAGCGTGGCTTCATCTGTCATACTTGACATATATTTGTCATACTCTGCCATGATTTGATCCATTGTGACATGATCAGTCTGGACTTCATCAGACATGACTTGATTCAACATGACTTGATGTCATAATTTGACCTGACATGATTTGATCCGACATAACTGTCATCACCTGATCGCACATGATTTGATCTGTCACAACTAGATCTGACATGACTTGATCCATTGTGACATGATCAGTCTGGACTTCATCAGACATGACTTGATTCAACATGACATCATAATTTGACCTGACATGATTTTCATCATGTGATCACACATGACTTGTACTGTTATCACATAATCTGTTGTAGCCTGATCTGACAGGACATCCTCTATTAAGACTACATCTATCATGATGTGATTCAACACCACGATCATAAAACATAATCTCACCCAAAATTTAACTGAATATTAAACTAAAATGACAACTCATCCATCTAAGGGTTTGATAAAAGCTCACAAGGTTTAGGTGGTCCAGCGTAGGAAACAAAAGAGAAAAAACCTTACGATCTGCTAATTCTATTTGGAATAAGTTTTCACACAATGTAATCCTTGCAAGTCACATAATATTCAGAAAACTAACTGTAGAAAGCGGTTAGTTTTCTGAATATTGTAGACTCACACGGATCCTTTTTTGACTAGTCGACTTTTTCACTCAACTAACAAGCAAATATGATGAAGCGGTTAAATGAAACAAAAGGATTTGAAAACCACTGATTACATCAAATAAAAAAGCATGTTTATAAATTATAATAGTTTAAATAATTGTTTCATCAACAAATACAAATGCTTGATTGAGCCAGAAACAAAATAATTAGGCTTGCATAATGACTACTTACATCAACTACTCCAAATACAGACTGTAAATTCTAGTCATTTGAATGGCTCCCCTTATATTCTAGTTTCTATGGTCATTACTGTTTGCTAGTCAGCATATTGAACAAATTGTTATCAGCAAGGTGTAACCCAGTCATTAAAAACTATCTAATTATCTAGTCAACAACCGAGATGGCTCCAAACTTGAAACCTTTTTATATTATGCTGCAAAGATTACAAGAAGATGAAGCACAAATACGATTGAAAAAATTCGACAGCTTCATGAAATGTGGCAAGCCTATCTACAGGAGACTCTTGCTAGAGAACTTACATCTGTGATATTTTGTGGCCTGCCACAAACCCTCTCTATCAACTGAGATGCATATTTGCAGAATTTTATTTGTTCATATCGCTTGTCTTGCAGTACTGGCTCCTTCATCAGGGCTGCAAAAGAAGAGGTGATACTATTCTATCCATTCAAGGTGACAGTAAAGAAAAGAACTGCCGGATAGGAAAGCATCAGGTTTGATTTTCAACATCAATCTAACAATAAGCAATAGATTTAAGCTATGAAGAGAAGAGAGCACACTTATTTGGTGCTTCTATATTTCACTGGGCCATTACCTCATAGAAAGCCTCAATCAGAGCCAGTCATATAAGCCATTTAATTTACACTGTAAATAATAAGTTGGCTTACATTGCCGAGGTGGAGGAAGAGCCAATCATACTATGTCAAGGACACATTGTAAAAGTTGGGCTCATCTGTGAGAAGCAAACGAATAACATTGATAAAACCCGATTTTACTCGGTATGCCTCTCACCAGTATGCTCAAGATGGTGAAACAAACACAGCTACCAATCTGTCTCTTTTTATTTTCAGTCTAACAAAGGTCATCATAAAAAATATTGTCACGACAAGTACTAGTAACAAACAAACCGCCGCCATCAAAATATAAAAAAACGTTCCTGCTATCATGCATATATGAGAAATGAGACTAGACCGAGTTCAAATAGTTTTGTCTGGTGCTTATTTGAATCCAGGGAATACAAAACTCACTTTTGGGATACTACTCATAAAATGATAAAGAAATATTCCATTCATTTTGTTTGCAGCAAACTAAAACAGCTCCAAAAGATCTTTTTATTCAAGCTGTGTCTGTCCCTTACATGCATCAAAAAGGGCAGAAATTCTGGTTGAAAAGCTAAAATTTTTGCAGGATGGACCAGAGACTAAACAATTCATTCACATATCTGGCCTTGCCATATACCTGAGCTCACCCGTGTCTCATCGTATCTGCCCTCGCCACCTACATATTTGACCTCACAATATAGCTAATGTATTTTTAATATTTGAAGCACAAACCCAGCAGCTGTCCATCATTGAAGAGAGGAAGCTTGCTCATTATCTGACACATGGTGTCTGACCTGGAGAGACCAACCAATGCCTGGCATGCCAGAGCTCTTATTGCATCAGCACCTGTTAGCGGAGTCTGTAAAAATATAGCAGACCTTATTGATAACCGACAAAACTTGCTACAAAATAGAAATACAAACATTGCAAGAGAAGTTGATGAGCAGCATTCCTCTTCAAAAGGTCAACAGCATCCCATATCATGCAATAGAGTAAGGTGACTGCACCTAAATGACAGTATAAATCTTTGAGTTTTGCCTGTGAGCTTCTTAAGACCGGTTAACATTAGATCGCCATTTGTCAGCATTTCCCTTTCGGCGTTCATCATCGATTATGTGAGCCGTGAATTGATGGGATCGACAAAGCATCGCGAACACGTCGGGAATGTTTGAAGCCGTCAAACTTTTTCGATACTTCGCCGAGCATCGACGACCGCCTTTCAAATGTGAACCATTTCGTCAATGGTAATTCGCAGTCGCTGATAGAGTGATTTATTCATATCTGTTTATGATAGTCGCTGCGGGACTAGTTTTTGATTCTAGCACGCGAAAACAAAGAGGTTTCTCCGCGAAAAACTAAAAAGATAAATGAGAACACTATGTCACGGAGTACTTCCTGATGCAAACGGGGATGGGTATGTAATATTGTGAACATGGTAATCATCATGGTAAAACATGGTAAAGTATTGCGGCATTACCGCCGAACTACGACGATATAACGTGAACCGGCCTTTAGCAACTTCACTAAATGTCAGTGATAGTTTGTGGCAAACTTATTTAACACGACAGCATTTGAATACTTATTGCATGCATACTGTACAGCTGATCCTCACTATCGTAAATAACCGAAACAGTTGCTATTTGGCCACCAAGAGAAACAAAGGAGGTCTAGATGACTGAATATCAACTAATGACAAGCAGGAATGAAAATGATTGGTGAATTTTTTTTATCATAATAATGAATTAATCTAGTTATAATTATATATACCAGTACGTTTGACAGTCCCGTGCACCGTGATAGATTGTAATAGGTAATCAATATGCGCGTAATTAATTCATGAAGTGGCCATTTCTTCCTAACGCTCTTGGTGTGGCTTCGGACAAATGGACGGATACTGCCCTTATTATAGTACAGACTAGGTGAATGCCCAGCATTGCTCGGGTATTAAAAAACAGCTTATAAACAGTGGTAGGTAATGTAGTTGGCGTTGGCTTATTTGAGTAAGCTAGTATCCGTATTGCTAAACTTACTAATAAGAACTGTGAGAGCAAGCTTTAGTGACGCAGAGTCACTATGTGTATTCTAACCCAGATAATGACTCATATCGCTCAATGAATCTATTGCATCCCGTGTAGCTTAACGGGTTAGCTTGTTACTTCATGAATGGCAGATTCTGAGATCAAATCTTCTGCGATTCGGATTTTTCATTGCCAGATTTTAATGTCTATAGCTGAGCAGACACCCAACGATGACAGACAACGAACAAACTTCAGATTTATATATATAGAGTAATCAAGTATTTTTATTTTTTGAATGGATCTAATAATCCAAAATTTTCGAATTTTTATAATTAAGTATTTGCAATTTGTTCAATGCAATTATTACGTCACATAATAAAAACGTAATAAAATATTTGTTCAAATTAATCTAAGATCATATCCTACACTCAAGGCTATTAACATAAACATTAACATAACATCCTACCCACATGATTAACATGAACGTTAACATAACATCCTACTACTATAAACATGAACATTAACATAACATCCTACACACTATTAACATGAGCATTAACATAACATCCGACACACACTATTAACATGAGCATTAACATAACATCCTACACGCACTATTAACATGAAACTTCAAGAGATTGTAAGAACCAGAGTTACTGATATAGGTATATTTGTAAGCGCTATAGGTACGTTAGCTTTAAAAAGTATTGTACTTGTGATCAAACGGTTTCAGTCTACAGCCTGCAATAAAATAATTTACAATCACAATTCACAATCACAATCCATGGAGTAAAGGCAGCTATCCACACTATAATTTATGATGTTAAGATTACATGGTTCCATATTGATGGTGAAACAGTAGGTAAAGTCAGACATCTTTTATTGATATCATTGTTCTTTTGCGTAATTCAAACATTTAATGCACTTTTAATGTTTAGCAAGTGATAAGGCAGTGTAAAGAAATATATCATCTTTTAAAGTCATCTAAATCTTTTATTGATGACCTTCAAATAGTTCGCAACACATTAATTTGAATTATTCGTGCCAACCTCGAACATGAGTAACTCTAAAGTCATGCGTTATGAAATGAAACTGTAAGATCTAGTTGGTTGATACCGTTCACACGTAAAAGAAATAGGTATTGATGGCTATACATAGCGGGTACCTAATCTACATGTCTAGTGGCAAAAGAAATCCCACCAATATTGACTCTACTCTGTTGACATGAGTTTATGACATACTTTGTTTGTAGTCACAAAAATATATGCTGTCAGCGATAATGATAGAGGTATAATTGTGTACACCTAATCTTGATATAAAGTTGGGCTCTAACACTACCAGTCAATGCTCAACACTTTGGTGCCTAGTCTAGTATATAAAAGTGAAAAGTGGGTCCCGTGGTCTTAAACCATGTTAACAACCTTCCATCGACTGTGAAGGTACTTGGAAGGGCACAGCTCCTTTTGAACTGAATATCATTTTAAATAAATATCATTTTGATGCTGTAAGCTCGTAAGAAATAGTGAAAAAATAGAAACCAAATAGATTCATGATGTAGAGGTAACTGAAAAAACATCATTATTGCAGTACAGTAGATGCTTCTATAGCGTAACGAATTTATGTAAAGTTTTTGCTTCGTACAACGTAAAAAATTCCATATAACATTAAGCGTCAAGTCAGGTGAGTTCTCAAATTCTATTCGAATGGTAACGTATCTCGCTGCACTTGCAAAAGAAAAATCGATGCGCGTGTAGCGATATATATTTTATATATACAGCTTTCATGACATTCTAGTTCGACGTGATAGATCGTCAAATGCATCGACAAAACAGAGAATAAGGTAGCTGTGCAATTGTTCATAAATACTTAAATGCAATCGATTAGTGCGGGTGTTACAGCGTTGGTCTGCCAATCCGAATGTCACGAGTTGGAGTATCACCAAAAGTTATCTTTTATCCCAACCATGACCACTGGATGCAGATAGACTACGAATAGGTAGTACCGCTCTTTTTATAGTGAAAATATTTTTGTTTTGCTCTATTGTAGACATATAAAATATTTGTTAATAGTTTTACCAAGCAGAATAGACTTTGTTTAGAAAAAAAAGCAAATTATTGTAAAGGACAGTCGAAGATGTGCACGCCCCATCAACTTATTGTAAAATTAGCGCAATCATAGTCTGTAAAACCAGTGAAGTTGATCAGAAAAAAGAGAAAAGTTGTCTATGCAAACCAATTATACTGTAGTTCCGGTACAGCCCACAAATTGAAAGGTTATGTCTAGTTTTTCCTTTTTGCATGGCCAAAGGGGTGAGTTTGGAAAGATCTTGCAACAAATTAGGCCGTTTACAAGTATTTTACTATTTATATAACGCACAAACCCTATACCATAAACATTCCTGGAACGGATTATTTGCGTTGTACAAACGCCTATTGTACACCTAATCTGATAAATGGTGTCAGTTTTCCATGAATAAAAAAACAACTAGTTTTAGTATGGAGCTCTTGTTGCTTTGTCTATTTCTGTGCCTACGTTACCAAGAACTTCCATCAGTATGTTGTTAGGAACTAATATCCTGGCAGCAGCCATTTTTCCTTTCCCAGATTAGTTTAAAATACCATTAGTGTGTTGCCAATATCTCACGGATTAATAGTTCAATCAACTTCCAACTTTGGAATTATACTCAAAACATAGCATGCATAAAGTGGACAAATTTTCGTAATTCTAACTAAACCAGAAGCGAGAAAAATGGAACTATGCGACCGAGTTTTCTCGGCCTAAGATCTGATGAGAAAACAACACCTTAAACTATCTTGGGTCCAAACGTTTTACCGCTAAAAGACATTCAGCACAACAGACAAGCTAAATAAGCATAAAATAGACAATGAGGCAGCACGGAGAGTAGCTGTTGGCAGCACCTGTATAGTGAGAAGTTTGAGCAGCACCATGATGCCATTGTTCTGGCGGAATTCATCCCAGAGCGATTGTAAGAAGGGAGAGTGAACAGACACTGAAGAGGAACCGAGAGATTTGTTTCTCCTTGGAGCTGAACAACTCTGCAAGAAAGTATGTAGTGATTTAATAGTGTTGCAGACAGAGCATTACACGCAGTCAAACCAGTCAACAGGGATCTGCAACAAAAAAGGTTCCTTGAGAATGAAGGAAAAGCTTTACTGCACTCAATCTTACTGCAATTCATCACTTTAATACTGATGTGAGAATGAGAAAAACAGTCTTCATTAAAATGGATTCGAACTTCAATTTGTTTCTTGTTTCTGGCATCTTTTCCCAGTACTCGAATATTGCACGAGCAAGAAACAAATTCTGGAACAAATTCAATTTTTGTAAAATCGTGCATTTTCACATATACAGTAGATTATCGGTTTACGATGGTCGCAACTTATGACATTTCGTGGTTATGATACACCAATAATAAATATAAAATAACATTAAAACGTGTTTTCGTCTCACATTGTTTAGCGGCATAAGAAATGTAACCAATTGCAAACTAGTTCGTAGCACGCAGCGGATAAATATGCTGTGCGGTGGTGCCAAGTGTAAAAGATGGTGTCACTTAGTTTCAGAGTGACGCTATTTTGGTTGAGTTTAGCCATTTCTTCTCTAATGTGTTTTATCGTTTTTTTTAAACGTTTTGCCCTTTCGTACGGCTCTAAAGCGTAAGCCAGATTCTTCTGATGGTAGAGTATTGGCGAAAAGAAAGGTCATCACTATGGAAGTGGAATTTCAGTACAGTTTTTTTTTATTAATAGTTCAAGTCTTTGATGTATTTTATTATAGTACTGTACAATACTTTACAGTACAGGGCGTTTAAAGCACTTTATTTATTTTGCTCCGACTTACACCGCAGTGTAAGAATGGATCAGCAGCATAAGTCGATAACCCCCTGTATATGCATACATATACATGTATATACATGTATATACATACACAAATGTGTATATACCCAAACATAACAAATGCATATATATGTACATGTATGTATAAACATACACAGCACTACCAAAACATGCAAAAGCATTTAGGTCAAAAGCATTTAGGTCGAGGAGAATAGCACCGACAGACGGTTAAACTTACTATGTCTGAAGGAGCGCAGACGAGATTTATAATCACATTCAGTGCTGATGTCTGTACTTCAGCCTCACACAAGATGTCTGTATCAGCCATTCCCAACAAAATGCTGCCAACAATAGGAAATCCATTAATATAAAAACCTAAACCTAAAAATAACTGCACTGTCCTCACGTCTGCTAACTGAAAAAATAATTCAATTGAATATGAGAAGTGGTTTGTAAAGTAGTGGTTCTGAAAAGATTGCATGCGATAGAATACAATAGTAAATAGCCATTGAGTCAACACTCGCCTTTTCACTCAACTGACAAGCAAAGATATATTTTTATTTGTTGTGCTGGCATATTCTCAAAAGCAAAGCTATAACTGTACAGAGCGCAACATCTACACATAAATGAATCATGACTATACAGTCAAACCTCTGTATATGTATTTAATTCGTTGTGGAATCTGCTTAATGTTTAAAAACTCTCATAAGGAGCAAACATTTTCATATAATGCATTGTGATTCATTTGATTCATGCCACGGCCTCCAAGCCTGTCGTAACTCCTCAGTCTATACGGTAGATAATTACAGATAGCAATACAACAAACGCATTATGAACATATGCAAAGAGGCATACAAATTAAACTAATAAAGAAGTAACAAAGGTTTTTTTGGAAAAGCAGGCCTGGTGATAGATACGGTGTTAGAGACGGTGTTAGAGGCGGTGTTAGAGACGGTGTTAGAGACGGTGTTAAAGGCGGTGTTAGAGATGGAGTTAGAGACGGTGTTAGAGACGGTGTTAAAGGCGGTGTAAGAGGCGGTGTTAGAGATGGAGTTAGAAGCTGTGTTAAGCCGGGTTCCCATATACGTCGCAAAGCACCGGCGACACACCGCAGGCTATTAGCGATGAAATGGGAACGTATGCGCCGAGGACCGCCGAGGATCGCCGGTAGTTGCCGGCGGCATCGCAATAGTTTAGCGCTGTTCAAATTTCGCAAATGGCCGCAGGCAAAACCTTCCCGAAATGCACTGTACGGGTAAAGGTCACCATTATAAGAACGGCATGGCGAGCGAACATTTTATTTGATTACGCAATTATGTTTACGATATTATTAACGATGTGGCTTTTATGTGAACATTAAACTGCGCCGAGCACCGCAAGTGTTTTGCTGCGCGATATTACCGCCGGTGCTTTGCGACGTATATGGGAACCAGGCTTTAGAGACGGTGTTAGAGGCGGTGTTAGAGATGGAGTTAGAAGCTGTGTTAGAGACGGTGTTAGAGGCGGTGTAAGAGGCGGTGTTAAGAGATGGAGTTAGAAGCTGTGTTAGAGACGGTGTTAGAGGCGGTGTTAGAGGCGGTGTAAGAGGCGGTGTTAAGAGATGGAGTTAGAAGCTGTGTTAGAGACGGTGTTAGAGGCGGTGTAAGAGGCTGTGTTAGAGGCGGTGTTAGAGGCGGTGTTAGAGACGGTGTTAGAGACGGTGTTAGAGGCGGTGATGGAGATACACAGCAAATGTAACTTCAACCTTCGGTATACTAAGTAAAGACTAAACTACCGTAGTTTATTTATTGTTGTATTAGTTTATAGATTTCATGTTTGCTTCTCAACTTTAATCTTCAGCTTTTTATTACAACCAGTATCACCAGTACAACTAGTATCACTAGTACAACAAGTATCACTAGTTGGCGCAAGTTTTTAAATTCGATTTGAATGAAAGTTACATAGTTGGCCTTGAAAGCAATGTTTTCTCTCTTGCCTTACTTGGGAGAGAAAGTAACATATAAGGGTATCTTTATTTTATATACTAGTAACCTGTCAGTCTAATGTGCCGTGAGAGTCAGGTATGCCGTGAGAGTCAGGTATGCCGTGAGAGTCAGGTATGCCGTGAGAGTCAGGTATGCCGTGAGAGTCAGTCTAATGTGCCGAGAGAGTCAGGTGTGCCGTGAGAGTCAAGTATGCCGTGAGAGTCAGATATGCCGTGAGAGTCAGGTATGCCGTGAGCGTCAGATATGCCGTGAGAGTCAGGTATGCCGTGAGAGTCAGGTATGCTGTGAGAGTCAGGTATGCCGTGAGCGTCAGATATGCCGTGAGAGTCAGATATGCCGTGAGAGTCAGGTATGCCGTGAGAGTCAGGTATGCCGTGAGAGTCAGGTATGCCGTGAGAGTCAGGTATGCCGGAAAAGCACAAAGAATAAACTATCTGCACAATTAATGAGAAACCCCACAGGGTGATCGATTGGAGCAGTGTCACGAATGTCAGACTATGAAGCCGAATGTCATGAGTTTGAATCCTTAACAAAGCAACCTTCTATCTCGACCTCTAACCGTGACTTCGGACTAACAGAGGGACAACCCTTATTATAGCACGGATCATAAGATCTTACTAAACTGTGAGACTATGACACTCTGAGAAACTTTAAATGTAGCATGTTAAAAATTACAATAGGTGTGATATGAAACATTTGCTCAAATTTTACAGTGGTAAAAAAGTCTGATGGCAAGGCAATTGCGATTAAAAGTAGAGGTTGACTGTATAATCACGTGTTGGTAAAGGACTCAGTAATTCACATACATGTACATGTATGTAACAGAAATGAATACAAATATTCCTCATGTATCTGACATGGTTATAACAATTCAGCTGAGATGAGTAAAAAATAGAGTTAATGTATTGTCACAGCACTCTATGTTCAGAATTGAATCTATCTAACTTATCAGTTAACTCTCACTAATTGGAGAGACAAAAGTTGCATTACTCTAGAATAATAAAACAATTCACACCATCAATACGTCTCCTCTCAGAAATAAATAATTAAACTAAGCTCATCTAGTCAAGACACTAACCTCATTATGCCATTGGTTATTGGTTGTGTTTCAACTAAAGTCAACAGAGTTTGTGTACAAAAAAATGAACGAAAACTTAGCGATTAAACAAAGTGGTGCGACAAAGGAGATGTAAGGAGAATGAAGACTTCACCTGAGACCTGGTGATGAAAAACTGTCATTATACCGATCTGGCAGGTTGACGACCTTACAAAGGTCAAGTTGCACTGGGGGATAAACTGAGCAAACGTTGAGGGTATCTAGTAGCCACCTTATCGACTCAGCTCTGCAATACAATCACAGGCTACACATCTAGACAACAGTGACTACATAACAGGGGTGGCACTATAATCACCTTTCACAGTTTAATATGGCAGATAAGCTAAGAATATTATAAACACTAAAAATTATACATGAGAACATCAGGAAGAATTTTCTATAACCAACTTTGGTGACCATTGACCATGACCATTGGAAGTTGTACACTCGATAAAGAAAATGTAATAAGTGTGAACACAAATAAGCCTGTAGGTCCAACTTACTTGCCATTGTAGGCTGGCCAGTCAGCAACCAAAGTTATAGTCTTTAGAAATAGTTCAACTCCGTTCATCTTTTTAAACATGGCTGCAGGTTTCCAGTATTTCTTTGACATGCACTGCAAGAGCAGCTGAATGTCTTCTGTTAAGAGTTCAGGGGCCATCTTCATCGTCTGTCAATGACAAGTTGACGCTTATTAACCTTTGAGTGGGCAATTGTTCTTTCAGAGTTTTCCCTCCGTGAGTGAAACTCAAAAAGATTTTTTCACTATGTTCTACTCTACTTCGGTCATAACTCATTAACGGTTTGTTTGATTTTTATGAACCCAAAATAAAAACTGATCAGTAGAATATTCTCTACAAAATTATGCTAATAATCGATAGACTACATCAATATACATGAGATTTTTGTTGCTTCTGTAATTGATGGGGTTTTAGCGCGCCTGAGAGGGTTGATTGCCACAATTGTCAGAACTACGCTCTGATTCGAGGTCACTCGGGTCTAAATCTGACCCACTGCGTTCAGATTCGGCCATTAAGTGGTCTACAGCCTGATCTAATGGATTAATACATTTAGGCGAAATATTAAAATGCTCTTCAGGAGCAGTGGGCAATGGACTAGCATCTGGAGAAGCCATTATTAGGGCATATCGTTGGCCATGTTCACACTCCAAAGTATTTCAGTTTTTTTCTCATAACTTCCAGAATAATACGATCGAAATAGGTAATAATTCTGTCAATCTACTATGTTTTACTTCAAGCAGTATAGCTTGTTCAACTCGATCTGATAGTTCAACCTATATAAAAAACCTTGAAAAAAGCTGACGCCGGTTACATTTATGTCACGTTGCCCACGGGATCGTGCGAAATGTAAGCGATATGTGGCTTCGCTGGCTCAGGTGTGAAACCATCATAATTTTATTTTTTCTGGTTCAAGGCAAAGCCAAGCACTAAGTCGGACATACACGTATGTCTATTCTAGAGCTTGAGAATGCTACGCGAGTTACACTGAGCTATAAGAGTTTCACACTGTCGGAAGCTTGAGTGGCCACGATACATATGGCATATTGTGACTAAATAATGATAGCTTACCTTATGAGGTAGTATTTCTGGAGAGCTCACGGGTGAAACACGCGAGTTAGAATGAGAAAGTGACTGTCGTATTTTGTCCGCCAGTATGCTTGCATGGCTTTCATAGTACTTTTTGAGGGTGCATGTCACGTGACGGATCGCTTGGCGAGACACATAGATCTGATCATCGGTGAAATTTGCATCCGTATCAGCATTTAATATCTCTGAAGTACTCAGCTAAAACATATGATGGTGGCAAAATAACATCAGCCTAGCTGATACCGTTTCCTTGCAGATATTTAGAGCCTGGTTCAGAGCTGTTGACCTGAAACATCTTTAAAACCATATACCATTAAATACTAGTGCAAAATTTGTGTCAATATTTACACTATACCTAAAATAAAATTCCAACATACAAGCTTTGAAATCTTTCAAAACATTAAAGTTTTTAAATCAGATTTAGGTACACAGTTCTCCTTTGCATAATATTATACAGTGCTACACTTACTATTTTATTTTTTGTTTTAAAACCATAGATTCTAAAGACTAGTGCATGAGAGCGGTAGGAGTGGTATAAAATATAAATGGCAATGCTTTCCTTATAATTAATAATTAAAGCAGCAAATAATACAAAAGCATGAGCAAATATCTTCAAATAAATTCTTAGAAAAATTTCCAAATACATCTAGTAGTTATGGTGAGGGAAAAAGTAAACATGATGCAAAAAACAAAAGCCTAAAACAAGTGAAAGTAGAAAAGTAACCCAAAATAAAATAGAAGAATATGATATACTAAAACTAAAATATATAACTAGCTACGTCGCTTCAGAGATAACGCGATCTAAAGTTAGACCAGCTCTGTATATCTATCACAACCTTTAACTACACCCGAAAAGCCTCCCGTATCAACAAGGCTACATCTCAGTTCACTTGTTTTATTAAGGCAAAGTGACAATAGAAACCTTTTTTTATAACTTCATTTAGTTTTTTAAATAGTTTTATATAATGCATTTGTTTTATGAATAAATTTGATAACCTGAAGTATCTATCACTCACTTTTTGACTTGCGGAACGAATTGAACAAAATACAGTGTACTCTTATAAGAATATTTGCTCCGACATACAATGACTTTGACATACAATGAAAATCTTGAATGGATGAACTTTGCATGTCAAAGTGATCAGACGTAACAAGACAACATGAAGATAAAGAAGCAAGTCTTTGATGATAAATATGACAGACATTACTCTGTAGTGATCGGGAATATATATGCTCATGAACTACAAAACGCTGATGGCCAAATGTACGTGTTAATCAGAATACTTAACAATAATGCAAAAATTCTAAACAAAAAATCGAAACTACAGTCAAGCCTCGACATACGAGCTTAATGCATTCTGGGACTGAGCTCGTATGTCAATTTACTCGGATCTCAAAAAACTATTTCTTGCACAAAATATCCAAGTACAAATTAATCCGTTAACATAGCATGAAAAAAAACACACCTAAACAGAATATTACAGTGGAAAAACATGTTAATTGCTGTAATTCAGTACCTACGCTAACAAAGTAATAAGTACCTTATTTAATTATTATGATCTGCGATTAAAATGTAACATCACAATTTACACTACTGAATGGAGTTTTTACCATCGAGACGAACGTTGTTGACAACGTCTGTGAGAAACTTAAAAGCAACGGTTTGGTACACTACATTTATATGAACCTGCATAACAGAAACTTTTAATTTAACATAAATTAATTTACCTTACTAAACACTCAGTTAAAGGGTTGAAGCTACTAAACACTCAGTTAAAGGGTTGAAGCTACTAAACACTCAGTTAAAGGGTTGAAGCTACTAAACACTCAGTTAAAGGGTTGAAGCTACTAAACACTCAGTTAAAGGGTTGAAGCTACTAAACACTCAGTTAAAGGTTGAAGCTACTAAACACTCAGTTAAAGGTTGAAGCTACTAAACACTCAGTTAAAGGGTTGAAGCTACTAAACACTCAGTTAAGGGTTGAAGCTACTAAACACTCAGTTAAAGGGTTGAAGCTACTAAACACTCAGTTAAAGGGTTGAAGCTACTAAACACTCAGTTAAAGGGTTGAAGCTACTAAACACTCAGTTAAAGGTTGAAGCTACTAAACACTCAGTTAAAGGTTGAAGCTACTAAACACTCAGTTAAAGGGTTGAAGCTACTAAACACTCAGTTAAAGGGTTGAAGCTACTAAACACTCAGTTAAAGGTTGAAGCTACTAAACACTCAGTTAAAGGGTTGAAGCTACTAAACACTCAGTTAAAGGGATGAAGCTACTAAACACTCAGTTAAAGGTTGAAGCTACTAAACACTCAGTTAAAGGGTTGAAGCTACTAAACACTCAGTTAAAGGTTGAAGCTACTAAACACTCAGTTAAAGGGTTGAAGCTACTAAACACTCAGTTAAAGGGTTGAAGCTACTAAACACTCAGTTAAAGGGTTGAAGCTACTAAACACTCAGTTAAAGGGTTGAAGCTACTAAACACTCAGTTAAAGGGTTGACGCTACTAAACACTCAGTTAAAGGGTTGAAGCTACTAAACACTCAGTTAAAGGGTTGAAGCTACTAAACACTCAGTTAAAGGGTTGAAGCTACTAAACACTCAGTTAAAGGGTTGAAGCTACTAAACACTCAGTTAAAGGGTTGAAGCTACTAAACACTCAGTTAAAGGGTTGAAGCTACTAAACACTCAGTTAAAGGGTTGAAGCTACTAAACACTCAGTTAAAGGTTGAAGCTACTAAACACTCAGTTAAAGGGTTGAAGCTACTAAACACTCAGTTAAAGGGTTGAAGCTAAGTTTTAATCTATTACTCAACTTACTTTAATTTTGTCGTCATATTTTTTATCATGTTTCCGGTTAGGCGGTTCTTGCCTCACGTTCACTCTAATTTTTAGCCAACCTTTCAACAGCTTTTTCAAACTGATTCAAAGAAAAAGACCGAACGATGCTGTTCTCGGAATCGGCCGCATACTTGGCCGTATAGTGTAATGACCATCGAGAACCGGCTCGAATGTTTGTATCTCAATGATTACTCATATCTCAAAGAAAGAAACTTGCTCGAAAGTCAGCTCGTATCGCGAGTTTCTCGCGTATTGGGGTACTCGCATGTATAGGTATGACTGTACTCGGAGTTGAACTGGCATAGAAAGAATAGGTATGTCATACCACATTGTAAAGCTTTCGAAGGCCATCCATGCTATCAAAGATGTCAAGAAATGCCTTGAAGGTGAGAGCGTTAGACAGAAACATGACAGCATGCATCCTGCCTGACTGGTGGGATGACTCCAACAACCATAGGACGAGTTTGTTCAGCTCCATTAGTAAAGAATCTGGCTGAATACACACCTGCAGGGCAGACAACAACGTATATAAACACGTATATATATATATGGTACACAACAAGCTTGAAAGATGACTACACAGCTAAAAGCCTATAACTAGCCATAATATTTGGTCCAATATAACATATGGTTACACAACTGTCTGCAGAATACATACACGTATTTTTAGCCATAGATGTTTAACCTAATAAGCATATGTAACCTTTTATAGCAAGAAAGGCAGTAAACAAAAAAGCACACAAAACGAAAAGAGAATCAGACGTCTCCAAAGAGCTGAACGCGTTACACACCCTCTCCATAGTGTCTTCAAAGAAGGCCAGGTAGTAGAGACACAGAGACAAGCCAGTCGAGGCGAGTGAAGGCCTTGGCACAGTCAGAAACTTCTCCAGACCACCACTGTTGATGAATTCTATTCCAAATTTTTTATGGCAAAGAAGAGAGGCCAGATACTATAAATGGTTTAACAATACATAGTGAGCAACTTATTAACAAGCCAAAAGGTAAACTTGTTTTACCAAATCTACCAACTATTGTAATGGAAATAACAAAACAGCGGCCAACCAGAAAAGCAATACATTTGTAAAAGAATAGAAACCAAGTACAGTGAAACTCGGCTAACTTGACCTTCACGGGACCGAGAAAGAGTGTTCGAGTTATCAGAGCGTTCAAGTTATGAGAGCACTGTCACAAGTGCATGTATTATTGTATTTATCAGTACATATACAAACTATATATAAATGAAAAGCATTGATTGCTTGTTGCAAGTTAAGGGACCTCTCATGTAATGTTTTAACAATTTTTATCAGAAAGTATATTTTCTTTTTATTACTTGAGATTCGTTTGTTTGTTTTAGGTGATGTGACTGCCAGGACGTTTTTAGATTAAAATAGGCAAAACCTGATCGCGGTTGAAACTCTCAGAAAAAAGACTTTTTTTTTAGCGTTTTAACATAAACCAGTTTTGCCAATTTTTTTAAAGTTTATCTGAAGGTTACCTCGCTTCTCCTTGCTTGCGGAGGGCTATCCCCAAGCGCATGTTTGTTAAAATTTGATTTTTTGCAAACTTTTAGAAAAGTCGTTATCGAAAATATTGTGCCGATGGTGGTAATAATGACGCCTAAGAACTACTAAAAGTTGTTGTTTATCTCTATGGCTTGGAATAAAGTGATATTCTAAAGCGATAACAACCGTCTCGGTAGCCGTTGGGCAAAAAAACTGTTCGAGTTAACGAAGTTAAGGTCAAGTTATCTAAAGCAATTTATCATTGCGTGGGAACGGACCAAACAAATCCGTTCGAGTTAACCATGTGTTCGAGCTATCAGAGGGCGAGTTATCCGAGTTTCACTGTAGTAGTAATAAAAGAATGAGAGAAGAGAGCTGTATATTAATATTGGTAACCGATTTAACAATAGCAATACAGTGAAGGTCTCCTTTGCATATTACAGTAGATGCTCTTATAACGTGAATTCCAGAAAATGTAAAAGATTTATGTTATGTTTTTGTTTCCAACTACGTAAAAATTCTATATAACGTAAAGTTTCAAGTCGGGCGAGTTCTCCAATTCGATTTAAACGTTAAAGAATAGAGAAAGCATAATATTATTATGCTTTATTAGTTATCTTGAGGTGTTGAATGTTGTTCTAAAAAAAGAATCAAGGAGATTGACCCACTAGAAGCTGAGATATAGACAGCCAAACACAGGTCTACCTAATAAAGAATCAGAGGAAAACCCTTCGAAAATCCCGAAAACTGTGACGTATAAAATCGACTTAATGGTCATGTGCCGGAGTTGCGCACCCTTACCGCCGTTATGTATAATGATTGTTTTGGCTACGAGATGTGAAACGCTTCTCGCGATAATAAATAATTTACATACTAGCTCTGGTTTCTCAGGAAAATCATCCAAACATTGTGTGGTAAAGGCATTTGCCCACAATTCCTCGCCATGATTTTTTAAAGCAGAAGAGCAGATTTTGACTATTGTGCTTCAAATTTTAACTCGATCTCCACGGATATGCTCCGAAGATCACCTGTTCAACGAACGGCGCGTGTATAGTCTATATGCGATATCCGCGAGTTGCAGTTTGTTTAGAATAAGAAATAGGAATAGGACTTTTTGTTCCTTCATCATTTTTCTACTGTGTATCTACTGCAGCATTCTTCTACTGTGTATCTACTGCAGCATTCTTCTACTGTGTATCTACTGCAGCATTCAGTTGATTTTCATGATTATCGTCACTATTAACAGACTGGAAGTTCACTACAGCCATAATCTTAAAAAGACTAACTTGACCGTGCTGCTCTTGCTATAAGAAAAGAAAACGATAACTTTTGCTTTGATTTTTCTATTGATCTATTATTTTATGTATGATTATTTTTTATGATTTATATAATATTCATAATGCATATTATACAAAATAATAATATAACTGCGTATAGAATAAATGATGTAACTAATATAATTTGTAGAAAATTCCAAATAATAACCGAGATTGATGATTGATTTAATTGATTCTATTTATTAGCTATAGTTAAAAAATCTGAACAACGCTAAAGATGAGTCTGAATAGGGAAGCTAAGTAGGAGAACAACAAAACTGAGCTGAACTAGCAAGATAGCGAAATGTTGCGAAATAATAGATGCGTGTAATTATTTTATGCTAAAACTAATCTACACGTCAGAGGGACTGGTTCGGAATTCTAGGAACGATGATTGTTAGGCCCAATTTGATTGTTCTATACTTCCAGGGATTAAACCAATTAAAACGCCGTGATTGTTACAGGAGAGCGCATTAGTTGGCTTAATTGACCAATGGCACACAAGTCGATTTCATACGTCATATATTGACGATTACCAAAACACTTTTGTTTTTTGGTAGACCTGTGTTTGGCTGGCTATATCTCAGCTTCTGGTTGGTCAATCTCCTTGATTCTTTTTTTAGAACATCAGTCAACACCTCAAGATGAATAATAAAGCATAATAATATTATGCTTTCTCTATTCTTTAATTTATCTCGACGAACTTGCAAAAAAAACGAAGTGCATATAGCGTTCTACCTACATATTATATACGTATACAACTTTTGCAATCATCTAGTTCGCCGTGATAGATCGTCAGATGTGTCGACAAAACATGGAATAGGGTAGCTGCTCATTGCTCATAAATACAATCGCAATCGATTGGTGCAGGTGTTACAGCGTCGCTCCACCAATCTGAATGTCACAAGTTGGAGTATGTCGAAAGTTTTCTTTTATTCTAACCTTGACCCCTAGATACAAATAGACGACGAACAAGTAAAACCGCTCTTTTCAAAGTGAAAATATTTTTTGTTTTGCTTTTTGTAATAAATAAAATATTTTTTATTAGTTAACTTTGCAGAAGAAACTTTGCTGTCTAGAACAAATAAGCAAATAGTTGTAAATGAATGTCGAAGATGAGCACTCCTCATCGACTTATTGTAAAGTTACTGCAATTATGGTCTATAAAACCAGTAAATAGGCGACGAACAGGTGGTACCGCTTTTTGTAAAATTTTTTTTTTTGCTTTCTTGTAGACGTATAAAATATTTATTATTAGTTTTACTTTGAAGAGTACACATTGCTTCAAATTCAAATGTGCGGCCTATACATGATGGCGGCTTTACAAAGATTTACGGTATATGAAAGTAATATTCATTGCTAATTTCGACCTCTATGCAATAGCGAGCGTCGTATATCCAGAATAAGAAAAAAAAATTGTGTTAAAAGAAGTCTAGCTCAATGATTTTGTAACTTTCAAGCAGTAACCACTTTTTCTATTTTTTGAGTTAAGACTAAGGTCAAATTCATATTTGCAAAAGCACTAAATTTTAGAGACCAAAGTACTCTGATCAGACAGTCCTTATATTATAAAACAAATGCTTCTAACTTTTCACGCTGCCATACCTCTAATTAGCCAAACATTTAAGCCATTAGAGACATGGCAGCGATGATCAGTAAACGGCTAGTAGCGGTTCGGAGCTCATAAGACAAAATTAAGGACAATGGTGAACAGCAGCAAATGACAAGTACCATATTTATAAAATCATCTGAACCAATAATTTTCGACAGCAACGCTCAAAACAGAAGTAACAACTAGCACTCCTAAAATATCTATTAAATGTTACTATTGACACCTAATAGAGTGAGCCTAAATCACAGTGTTAGGTTATGATATTTCATTAGACAATGTGAACCATGCAAAAGAAAACAATTATTTGTTTAAATTTAAGGATGAACAAAGCCTTGACACAGTAAAAAATACTTTGGGCGATCTCTGTTTATATACATCAACATTAACCTAGAATACCTGAGAAATAAAAGAATCATAGAAGAGTCTTGGAAAAGGAAAGTCTAATAACATAGCAAGTATTCAACAGCATTCCAACAGCGTCCTTGGACTTAACAAGTTTGTTGAGTAAATGTGCAGCCTAGCGATAAAATGTAGTACATACCCTGACAGCAGCAAAACCGAGTCTGATGTCACAGTTCTTTTGATAATTGAGATAATGAAACACGATGTCCATAGCCTTGTTTGTGAAAACCTCTGGTAGAAGCTAAAATCATAGAAGTAAACAGTTGTGGCAGGGGTATAGAAGTGTTATCAAGTAGACATATAACATCGCAACATATAGTTCTATACTTTGAGCATAAATCAGAGACAAACAACAAAACCCTAAATACTAGTAATAAAAGATGCTTATGATCATTCAAACCTCTCTTTAATGCATTCAAACTCTTATTAATCATTATTTGACCAAAATGGATGACATAACTCTTGCAAAACAGGATGCAAGCAAGGTTACATAGGAGGGAAGAATAATTAAAAATGCTGGACATTGGCTGCTACCATAGATTCATTTTAAGCCTTGAATATGGATACCAAATTAAAACGCATCAGCATTGCTAAAAACCTATCAAACTTGTTACTTAGCATTGCTGGCAAGGTAAAAACACATCTAATGTACATATAAGGTAACGCCTTCAGACTAGACCATAACTGGACTAACTACAGGCATGAATGAAATACGGAGTTGTGCACCTCTTGATATTCTCCCATCGGTGTAAGGTAAGAGAGCATAAGCCTCTGTTGAACTTCTTCTGTTACTGGAAAGATTTGATATGACTGAATGTAGAGAGGTTCCATCTCTTGCCAGCTACTGTTGCTCAGCTCTCCACCCCCTATAATAAGCAAATAGCACTAGTTACCATCATTAAAACACATAAAACTGAAATATGTCAGATAGTATACTTCCACGTTGATGATATCAAGTTTTGCCACAGATATGCTAAGGTTGTGCAGCATGACATAATACAAAATGGGTTCAGTACTAGAGAAATACACAAAAGGTTACCAATAGAATAAATATGTCAGGACGCTATCAGGCATCAGCTCTCTGATGTAAGTAGCAGCCAGTGCGCAAGTTAATCACAAGCAAGCTGTTAATTGACTTCACTCACGATTTATCGCATCGGCAATGCTGTCTCCGGCTGTTTCAGTAGCAACGGTACTAGACTTCATTGGACTTCGTTCTTTCCCAGCACTTGTCTCCCCTTTGTCTGTGGGATACGTATTGCTGGTGCTAGCAAATGCCACATTACCATCTTGTTTAGCAAACTGCGAGAAGGGTCTCTGCACAGCAGGTTTTGCTCTCTCCTGTATAATGCTCTGCAATCTCTTCATAAGAACAGGCACCTGTGGTAAATAAACGGTCTACCAATCTTTGTCATTTACAAAACTACAATAATCTCATGGCGTGTTGATAGTTTAATGAGAAGCTTTCGAGTTTCTGAGTACACGATCTTCTAGCAAAAATGGATTGAAAGGGTCACCCAAGAGTTCAGAGCAAATTTCTGTGCGCCAAAAAACCATGGAAAGCATTTCATGTGACCCGCCACTTAACAAAGGAAAAACAGATCAACCAGAACCTGTGCTTAATCAGCTCTGACATTACAATCGATTGTAAAGTCTAATTGTAATGAGTTCATACGTGCGGCACGTCAGGTTAAAACAGTTTTATCTCAAAAGCTGGTGCATAAAAATAAAATTTATGGCATCTCCATTTGTATTGGGAAAAGTCACTGTAAAAGGTGTAACTAGCAGAGATCAAAGGTTACCAGTTTGTGATTGCTCTCCTTGAACGTAGAGGCGTGTTCTTGACTCTCCATAACATAGGCTAAAATGCCGATAGAATATGACCTCAGGGGTTCTTCTGTGCCTCCCGCCCACTTAAAGAGCTTATTAACGCTGCTCTCCTACAGTGTACATCCACCTGATTAGTATCTACACTAACAAGTAGGTCTTCCAGTTGGTGTGTAACAAAAATTCAAAAAAATGGAGGAAAATATAATATCATTGACAGCTCTACTTGCTATACACAATCAGCAGAAAATTTGCTACAAAATGCCAATCTAACCAGAAAACCGTTTGGTTAATTGATTTGTGATGAGACAACAATTTCCACGCCACTGTTTGTGATATCCACGAGATGTGACGGCAACCCCTGTATTATTAAGACAATTTTCTGTGCAACTGCTATCTGAGGCAAGAACATGTCACAAGTATAATCAAAACTGAATTTCAAATGTTGAGGTTCCTTTCTGCCCGAACATACAACCCCCACCAATCCTAGACATCTGATGCAAAAGCTTGTTGCATAGGCATGGGAATGAATTAATTGAACTTACGTGTTCCTTAAAGACAGCGAATGCCTCAAGACCAGGCATTACATTAAGCAGAGCCCTGCAAGTGACAGCATTCAGGTCGCTCTGATCTCTTGTAAGATAAGTGTGTGCGAGCTGCAAGTTTCAAGTGAAATGCATTAGGGTTGGGGAATGTGTTGGTGTGAAAAGTAACCACAAGAGCTTTTTTTAAACTTATAAAAGCCTCTCCAAAGTTTAATCATTTGCGTTGCATTCATGAGCCAATTCATGGTTTGAGCATGAGGTAGATCTAGTAAAGTGCATTGAGGCCGGGAGTCACATAGTGCGGGATATGCTGACTGCCTGCTATATTTACTGTCTCGAGTCGATAAAAACTAAATTGTCATTAGATGACTCAATGAAACTTACAGTCTGTATGAAATCATCATGCTTGAGCATGATTTTGAGCACATGGCCCAACGTGCAGTTAGGGTCAGCCCGGCCGGGATGTCTGTCATCAAAGGGATCTGGGTCTGTCTTGAAATATACTTCCGTCTGCTGCTCAACTATCTATACACATAAGTATTGTTACCATCTAGTAACGATACAAACTTTATATCCTAAATAAGTATACTTCTGTCTTCTGTATTTTCTACTTAAGTACATCACATTTATTCTAGTCATCGCCATTTGGATTTTTCAATCATCAGATCATCGAGTGACAGCGTCCACATAAGAGACGTGGAGTTTCACAGTTTCATTACGTTAGTCATCATAGTGTGATTCAGAAAAACATGGCCAAGATTTGATAGGAAACCTGGTTGGTGCAGTGCATTAATACTTTGTAGTTAGTAGCCCCAACAGCAGACCATGATAATTTATAGCTGGCTTAAATGAAAGTTTTTACGAAATTCCTTATTTTTTGGGCAGTTTTTTAAGGGTCGACTTATATTTGAGATAGTCTAATATGTATTTACTGCTGAGAAACTAACGCAGATGAAATAGATTCTGTCACAGAATGATACATCTGAGTGGAATAAAAAAAATAAGCAGCTAAATTGATTTCAAGATATCATTGGATGTTTACATAAATGAGGGCAGATTTTAATATTGGGATTGCTGGGGTTTTACGCAAGGCCTTATTTGCTATTATCCATGCAATGCAATTTGAGAAGAAATATCTACATGTATGTTGCCTACATACTAGCATCAAAAGACCAACAAGGTCTAGTTTCGCAACTGCGTAACTTCCTACAAATTGTTAATATGCAAAAAATTACAAACCTCGCATAATGATCGAAGTATCTCAATGGGTGATGCGGAGCCTTGGAAGCATTCCTTATTCCAGCGTTCCATTAGACTTGAAACAGATGCTAATGCATCTACTTGTCCAGGAACTCCAGACATTTTTCTGTTCCAGAGTTCCAACAGGTCTTTAGGTAAATCAGGTAAATTAGCAGTAGCAGTTCAAGCTTTAGAGATAATACCTAAAAATCAAAATACGATTTGTTTTTCTACCTTTACAGCATTACATTAGACTTTTTTTCAAATATTACGAATAACTTTTATTATCGTCTGGTAAATGCTAAAATTCTAAGTCACACTTTCTTGGTTTGACAACACTCAACATTTCTTCGGTTTGTGGAACGAAATGTTCAGCCTCTTCCAAACTACCCATTTTGCAATCAGCTTCAGAATAATTCATTTTAACTGAAAAGCTTAAACCAGGCAATTGACAAACTGTTAGATCAACTAAAGTTGGGAAATAAATTTTGTTGTTGACATATACCAACATTTTTCATAAAAAGTAATTGGCAGCCAGGTAGTCAGTCAGACCGTGATTTGCAATTGCAGAATAAAACGGGTTGCAACCATGGAGAACAAAGGGCACAATACACCGAATTAAGCAATAAAAACCTAATGAAATTCAGATTGGTAACAAGCCTGTGACTTTGATCAGCTTTCATTCAGTACCCAAAACTATGAGCCTCTAATAGCATGAGTGAAAAATGGGATACAACTGTTAATTCACATGTATGCCAACAAAGGGCTCAAGCATTTTGTAATAAATTACATCAAACTAAAACAAAAATATCAATAATAATAAATTAGCTAAGCGCAAAGCACTTGTTATACATCTATTAATCTCAGCCCAAAATGGCAGTTAATTTATACCAGCACAAATGAACTTGAAGACTATCTTGAATAACATCAGTCTAGATCGATTTGTTTCCATGTTGTAATAAATTAAATGTTTAGCTTAGTTACAACTAAAATATGCTACATAAATAAATACAAGGAAAACGTTTCCTCGATCGATGGCTCAGTACGATATACCGATCACCTTTAAAGGTTGACTTGCAATAAAATTCACATTACAGTTTTTGGCAACAAAAGATTCACCATGCCTTTGTTGCGTTGTAGGTGCCAAATATGTGGAAATGTGATTACAAGCTCTTAAAAGCTCCAAAACGAAAAGCCGTCGTAGATTGGTATCTCTTTATTTCGATGACGTAGCCATGAAACTTGGTTATTGTCTTGTCAAGTGATGTTCTCACGTGAATTGAAAGGCCAATAAAAAGCTCAATATAAAACTTATTGTAGCACTAGTTTATGACAAACACTTCGGGTTTTACCGAAGACCCTGTATCAAATATAGATGCTCGCTACTTTACAGTTTCAGTTTCTACTTTCAGCTTTTCTACTTCATTTCGAAATCTTCATTTCCGCTACCAGTTTTTGCTTGTCATACCTAGTGATAAAAACATTTAACATAAAAACAAGCCTTATAAAAAGTGTGGCGCTTGTGGTTTGAACATACCTAAAAATCAATACACGAGAGGTTTATTCAAAGTTTTAAGCAAACATTTTGCTTTAGATCATTTTAGCAATCGCGTCCATACTTTTTTCAATTCTGGGTTTGATACTCTGGCGTTAGCATGATTTACAACTCTTAGTTATATATTCAGTGTTGACTGTTCGGTATCTAATCTTTAAACTTCCTTTCGTTTGATATTTCTGACGCTGGTCATCACACAGAAACAATTCTATATGTGATTGATGTCATACCCTCAAGCAATACTCAAAATTAAGTGCCCTTTATCGTTCTGCTAATAGGATGATGTTTAGATGTTCAAATGCACATAAAATAGCTACTTAACTCAATTTGAACAGTTGGTAAATAATTTTTTCTTATCTTAGTGGCAAAACCTAAGCTGTTAGAATCAGTGGCAGAACCTAAGCAGTAATCAAGAGTGAACGCTAGTAATAAATAGCAATGCTACCTAGTACGAGCTTCTAAAGACACTAATTATTATTGTAGTGAATAAGCTGGCTGCTCACTGTGCCACATGGTGTCATTGTAGTGTACCTAAATTGCATTTCAACATGACCTGAATTATTTCATGAATTAAAAGAAAACATTGTTAAGGCGCTAATACACTAATACACTAAGTTGCTGATTGATATTTTTACACAATTGTATTATTGTCAGTCGGAAAACACAGTAATTTATTAAAAATAGCTTCATCAAAGTAGCAGTTTGTTCTGTTTACATTCTATACTTTGTTTCCTGTCGTGTTACCTGTGTGTAATGCTTTTCCTGTTAGTAATAAAATGTGAAGCCTAGAACATTATAACTCATCCAGTGAATACTGGTGGATCTAGTGAATAACAACTAACATCTATAATAGTGCAGTACATAAAATTGGCAACGAGGAGGTCGTTACCTGCGTTTCTTATGTGGCAGTAATGGCTGCTGGACTTGTAATACCAAATTTTGAAAAGGAAACAGAAGTTGAATCTTATTTGGAAAGGCTTGATTGTTACTTTGCTGTTGCGGGTACTGAAGACGGTAAGAAGGTGCCTGTACTGCTTATGGGCATTAGGGCTGCGCAATATCAAACTCTAAGAGATTTGGTTCCACCTAAAGTGCCCAGGGAAGTTGCATTTGATGACCTAGAGGCACGCTTGACCAGTCACTACGGCAAACCGAGAAACCAAGTGGATGGAGAACGCAGTTCCGTATGATTACCAGAAAGGATAAAGAGTCTACAGCTGATTTTGTATGTTCGTATTAAGAAAGCAGCCAGATACTGTAATTTTGCTAGAACTAGAAGACAATTTATTAGAACGGTTTATTTCTGGAGTTAATTACCCAGCTCTAACACGCAAGTTAGTGCAAGTGTAACGCAAGTGATGGAGAAGCTTCGTACAATATGCCTGGTGCTACTGCAACTACTGGTGTTATTGCTAGAGCGAGTCATTCTAAACCCATCTATTCCTCACCGAATGCCGACCGTGGTAACAGTAGAGATAGTAGGATGATCTGCTTTAGATGTTCTAGGCCTGGGCACAAGGCCATTATGAAAGCTGCCCTGCATGTGGGAAAACATGCCGGACATATCAGTAGGAAGGACATTTTGCTGGAGCCAAGTACTGTCGGAAAAAGCCAGCGACAACAACTAATGCTATAAATGAGGAAGCTGTTGATACTGATGCTATTACTCAAGATTCTACTTATGCTGTTAAAAATTATTTGGGACATCAGTTCGCAGTAGCGAACTACTAGTACTACAGTAGCGAAGTACCACCCAGTAACGAACTGGGTGGTACTAAGACTCCTAAGTGTAATGGTATTGTCAGAGGTAAGATCATATCATTTCTAATTGATTCAAGAGCAGTGGATAATGTCATTGATATACGTACTTGCCATGAGCTCGGCAAGGACACTCAATTGAAACCTGCTACTAAGAGATTATATGCATTTGGTCAATCTATTCCATTCGCTTCATTAGGTGAATTTGATACCTCAATTACTGTTAATAGTAACACTACTACTGCTACGTTCTGTTTTTGATGGTAATGCTTGCAACTTATTAAGTGCTGATACGGCTAGAAAACTTCATGTTTTGAATGTAGGTCTTGATGTTTGGAGTTTGAAGACTAACAATTTTGATTTAGAAACTTTTGTAAAGGCTAAGTACCCAGAATGCTTTATTGGTATTGGTGAGCTGAAAAATGTTGAGGTAAAGCTTCATATAGACCCTAATTGTGAGTCTGCAGCCCAACCAGTCCGTCGTTTGCCCTTTAGTTACAGAGATAAAGTAGAGAATGCTTTGTCCAAGTGGATTGATGAGGATATCATAGAGCCAGTTCAAAGTGTAGCGTCGACTTGGGTTAGTCTGTTCGTAGTTTTTCCCAGAGGATGGTGAAGTTCTTCTTTGCATTGATAGGCAAACGGCTAATACAGCTATAGTTACGGAGCGTTATCTGGTCCCAACAACATAGGAGATGTTGGCTGAACTGAATGGTGCTCAGGTGTTTTCCAAACTTGATTTGAGGCAAGGTTTCTTTCAATGTGAGCTTGAGCCAAGATCACGGGACATTACAACACTTGTAAGTCATACAGGTTTGTTCGGCGTGAAAAGACTTGGAATGGGTGTCTCAGTTGCCCCAGAGGTCTTTCAATACACAATTCAAAAGATTCTCAATGAGCTTAGTGACGTTTTGAACATGGCAGACAATAAAGTTGTTTTTGGTAAGGACTATGATCAGCATAGAGAGCATTTGTTGCAAGTCATGGCACGTTTATCGGAATGTGGTCTAACATTGAATGGTCCTAAATGTGGCTTTGGTTTGAGTTCTATAAATTTTGTAGGTCACGTCTTGTCTAAGGCTGGTGTTTCCCCGAACCCATCTAAGATAAAGTCGATTCAGGCTACTAGAAGGCCAGAAATGGTGACCGAGTCGAGGTTTTTTAGGTTTGGTTCAATTTGTAGGCCGATACGTTTGTGACCTTGCTACAGTTGCGGCTCCTTTCTGGGAGCTGACTAAGAAGTCTGCAACATTTAGGTGGTTGAAAGTACATCAGGAGGCACTTGATAATGTCAGAAAGCTTATGGGTGCTTCTCCCACTCTTGCATATTATAATAAAGATGCAACGGTAGTTGTAGTAAATGCTAGTCCTGTCGGGCTATGTTGTGTGCTATATCAGATTCAAAATGGAGTGTCTAGAGTTGTTGCCTATGGACACAGACGCCTGTCAGGTGTAAAGCCTAGATACTCTCAAATAGAGCGTGAGGCTTTGAGCGTCATGTGGGCTTGTGAACACTTTAAGATGTACTTGCTTGGTATTACGTTTCACTTAGTCACAGATCACAAACCTCTAGTTAGTAATTTTGGTAATCCTAACTCAAAACCAACTCCTAGATTAGAGCGTTGGAGTTTGAGATTGCAAGCTTTTGACTTTGTACTTGAATACAGACCAGGCTGCAATAATATTGCCAATTCCTTTTCACGTCTAAATGTATTTAAGGATGAGGTAGTTGAGTGTCTGTATGATTCATATACAGTCAAACAAGGATAACTCAAACTTCACGGGACCGAGCGAAATTGTTTGAGTTATCAGAGCGTTCAAGTTATCAGAGCACTGTCACAAGTGCATGCATTTAACAGAAGATACATGTACATATACAAACTATGTATAAAGCAAAATCATAGATTGCTTGTTACAAGTTATAGGGCTCCTCATGTAAAGTTTCAAAAGTATTTATCAGGAAGTAAAGATGTTTTTCTATTACTTGAGATTTTTTTGTTGTTTTAGGTGATGTACTGCCATGAGGTTTTCAGATTAAAATTGGCAAAATTTGATCGTCGTCGAAACACTCAGAAAAAATCCTTTTTCTTTTAAGCGTTTTAACAGGAATCAATTTTGCCAATTTTAATCTTAAAACATCTTGGCAGTCACATCACCTAAAACTACAAACAAATCTTAGCTGACAGAAAAATATCTAAATTTTCGGATAATTTTTAAAACTTCACACGAGTAAACATTTACGACCAATCCAAAAACGCATGCTTCACATCTGAGTAGTTGTTTCATTTAAAAAACCTATCTAGTGTAGTCTGTGAAAAGGTGTGTTATCCTTATATATCCACATATAATCACTCTTACAATATGCATTTTGCATGTTGTGTCGATCTTTATTAAATTTTTATCACTAATACTTTTTAACGTTTTTAGTTTGGCCGTAACTTAGCTGACGTGTTAGCGACCCCATTAATCAGGTTTTATACGGTCTCCTAATCGGTTCCATTATACGGTATGGGGGAAATATATGTACACTATATACCTATAGGGAGCACTTTACTCGCTAGGAAGGCAGAGTAGTCGTAGCTCCGCGATTAATGTAAATTCCTTCGGATTAAAACAAACCAAAGTTTGTTTTAAGTTTGTTCCTTCGGCAAAAAAACTGTTTGAGTTAACCGTGTTAAGTTCGAGTTATCTATAGCAATTTATCATTTCGTAGGAATGGACCAAAGAATCCGTTCAAGTTAACAATGTGTTCGAAATATCCGTGGCCGAGTTATCCATGTTTGACTGTATCTGGTCTGTGACTGAGGCTGCTACTCCGTATGCTATGAATTGGTCTGACATTCAGGAAGCGGCAAACTTTTCTCAGGAGAGCAGATGATACATCTGGCTCTGAAGTCGGGAGATTGGAGCTTGTGCTCTGCTGTAGTTAAGTCTCTGTGGAATGAGCTTAGTAGCTGTGATGGTGTCGTAATACGAGGAGATCGTATTTTTGTTCCTGATAACCTTAGAGAGAGGGTTTTGGGTTTAGCCCATGAGGGACATCAGGGCAGAGTCAAAACCAAGAAGAGACTACGTCTGAAGGTTTGATGGCCTAAAATTGACAAGGAAGCTGAAGTTTTGTGTCGCAAATGTTTTTCATGTCAGATAGTTAGTAATAGTGATCCTCCTACTCCTATTACCCCAACCAAATTGCCTAAGGGTCCTTAGAAGCTCTGCAGCATAGATCTTTTGGGTCCTTTGTCTGGTGGTAGATCTGTACTGTTGATAATTGATTATTATAGTAAGCTATTTGAAGTTTGTTTTCTGAAAAGCACCAAGTCTGTAAGTTATATCCTTTCTTGATAGAATGTTTGTAATATATGGCTACCAATAGATGTTAAGGACTGATAATGGACCACAATTTATCTCTCAGGAATTTGACTCTTTCCTTGCTCAGTGCCGTATTAAGTGGATTTCTACCACACCCATCTGGCCTCAAGCAAATGGTGAGGTGGAGAGAGTGAACCGCACTATTCTGAAGGTTCTTAGGGTAGTAAAGTCAGAAGGAAAAGACTTGGAAAGGGCTATGATAGTTTTCTATGGCTTATAAGGCTACACCACATATGGGGACAGGTAGAACTCCCTATTATATGATGTTTAGTCAGGAGATGAAGACCAAACCTCCTATGGCGTCCGACTGCGTAAAGAGCACGGATGAAGAGGTATCTGACTCCGATGCTCTGTATAAGTACAATATGAAAGAGTCTGCAGATAGAGGTGCGAGAGATCACTCCATATCCCAGGGTGATACGGTACTTGTGAGGCAGAAGAATAGAGGCAAGCTGGACACTGCTTGTAGTCCAGAGCCATTCCATGTATTGGATGTTCAAGGATCAGACGTGGTATGTGCTAGTCCTTCTGGTAAGGTGTTGAGACGTCATGTGTCAGTTGTACTATACCTGGTAGTGCGTAGCAGTATAGCTGGAATGTAGCCAGAGCGTCGGTCAAGGCACGTCCTTCTCGGTCGCTAGCAGATCAGAGAGAGCGAGCTGGAGCGTCTTGAATCGTCTCCCGCGCTGCGTCACACTTCCGGGACTACCACACCTCCTTCTTAAGCTCTCCTCCAATCCAGTGTTAGTGAAGGTGCAACCACACCTAAAACCGACAATCCAAACACGGGTGCAGTATCACGAGTTGAGTAGTGCATGGAGTTACATTATTAGTATACATGTATTTTTTTTTCATCATTTATGAACTGTCCCTCTCAAGAAATTGAAGGAAAAACGAAAGGTCTTTCCTGGTACACTTAACTGGTTAGCTGTCCTATCAGCGATATAATTAAAATCTAATGGAGACCACTCCATTTAGCATTATTCAGCATCACGACTTCCCTAAGCTCCCTCACCCACTGCCTCACGATTTCTCGGGTTGGGTGAAGGCCATCCTTCAAAAACCTAAGCCGAAAGCGATAATAACCTCTATTTCTCTTAAAAATGGTATGGTGCAAGAATGGTGTGCACAATCCATTGGAATCATTAAAAGCTGTGATATGTTTATTTTCTTCCACCACCATGCCCCTTATTACGCGAGAATTTTCAGCATAATCCACTGTTAAAATCTGACGACCATGACCTCCAGGAACACTGGCCGCCAGATGATCATTGTACACCCTAAAGTCCATTGGGTAAATTGTACACAATATAGGGAAGATTTTAAGACTACCTAGCCTATGATCCCATCTTTCAAAAATGCTCCACACCGTACCCAGGTAGGTTGTCATAAGTTGAGCCTCCCGTCTATTCTGAGTCCTATGAAACCTAGAGAATCGGACTGGTCCTACATGAATGTATATGAAAGACCTCTGGAAATGTTCCCTTCTATCAAGAACATAGTCAATGACTTCCTGCCAACCTACCCCCGGCAAGCAAATGGTCTCCCATTGTGAGCTGACAACGTCTCTGACGATTGAGTTGCCAATTAGGAAATTTCTCATGCTAAAAAAATACCACACAAAAGTTATATATTTAGCCTCTCAGGTGCCCTACTTACCCGGCCACTTCTGGTTGTCACCCTCCTGGTCACTGTTGGTGAGGCACGAGGGTCACAGGGTTGAACCTCCAATCTTCGTTGACTCTCTTCTGACCATCTCTCCGTTGTACCACTGTCATGACCCGTCAATGGCTCCGGTTCAGCAATGTCGGCACCTGTCTAGAGTCGGGTACCGCTGGTACCTCTACATCCACCCCTGTGCCGAACTCAGCTTGAACCGCTGGTGCAACCACACCTGACTCTGACTGTGGACTTGAGGTTTCACCACGAGGTGCTACCACACCTGGAACCGATGCTTCTGAATCCCTACAAGGTCTGGTTAAGTGCCGATTTCGCCTCCACAGCCTTTGTGATTGTCCTATGGCTACAACCTCATGCCCCTGTGCCGCCACAACTCTTGCCCTCACTGGCTCTTTACCTGGGTCTTGTATGGCTACATCTTGTCCAATCGGGACTGATTCTTGTGCCTTAGTCCTGTACCTTCGATTATACTGATATATTTGGTAGTTCCGTTGCAACTTCTCTGTCTCCAGTAGCCTCACATAGTCGATCTTGCGGCCATTCAAAAATCTCATCGAATTTAGCCCTCTTCCGAACAACAGTTGTGCAGGGGAGTAGCCATTGGCTAATGGTGTGTCTCGATATGAACAGAGTGCCGCATCAAGACTGACATTCTTGTTCATCAGAGCTTTTACAGTTTGTACCGCCCGCTCAGCCTCACTGTTACTTTGAGGGTACCTAGGTGAACTTGTGACATGCTGTATGTCCCACTTTCTCATGAACTTTTTGAAACTTTCAGAACTAAACTGTGGACCATTGTCACTCATAACCGAATTTGGTACTCCGATCAGACAGAACAACTTTTGGAGAATTTTAACGATGACTTCTGACGAGGTTGAGTCAACCAACTCATGCACTGTAATAAATCTGCTGAAGTAGTCCACTACTACCAAGTATGACCAAGACTCTTTCTCCATTATGTCCACAGCCAACCTCCACCATGGTCTCTCAGGCAGTTCTGCGCGCATCAGCGGTTCTCTGGGCCGTCTACGGAACTCGGCACACTCAGGACACGTTTTGACCAGTTCCCGGATCTCAGTGGTCATTCCTGGCCACCAGACTAGTTCCACAGCCCGACGTATACACTTCGTTTCCCCCTGATGGCCCTTGTGCACTGATGCTAGTACTGACTGTCTTTCCAGCTCCGGGATGAACACCCTGCTGTTGTAAAACACATTCCCCTGTACTACTGAAAGGAAATCCTTGAAAGTGTAAAAGCTGCGCACAGTCGGGTCTACATCCTTGTATTGCGGCCAGCCTTCTGCAATGTATTTCAACAACCTCATTCCCGCAGCATCCTCCAGAAGAGATGCCTTGATCCTTTCAAGTCGATTAGGAGATATAGCCAGTGAGTCAACCAACTCACACACAACAAGAGATTCGACCAAATCTGCGTCCCCCTCAACTTCCGTTACACTCAATGGAGACCTAGACAAGGCATCTGCCAAAACTAGCTTTGCCCCTGGTGTATACATAATTTTGTAGCTGTAAGCCATCATTCGGAGTCTAAACCTCTGAACACGTAATGGCAGCTTGGATAGTTCCTTGTCTCCGAGGATTGATATGAGTGGCTTGTGATCTGTTTCTACCTCAAACTCACGACCCGCCAAATAGTAATGAAACTTCTCACATCCCCAACAGATTGCGAGTGCTTCCTTCTCTATTTGAGCATATTTTTGCTCTGCTGCAGTGAGACTGCGCGATGCATATGCCACCGGTCGCCACTTCCCATTGACCAGCTGTAGGACAGCGGCTCCAAGCCCATATGAAGAAGCATCTGTACTCAGTCTTGTTGGTGCCTCCAAACAGAAAGGTGTTAACGTGGGTGCCTTGGAGATCGTCTGTCTCAACTGATCAAACTCATTAGCTTGCGCACTTTCCCAGACCCATTCCTTGTCTTTTTGTAGCAATTGCCGTAGATTGTGCGTTCCTCGAGACAATGTAGGAAAAAATTTTCCGAGGTAATTTAGGACTCCGAAAAACCGCCTTAACTCTCTTTTGTTGGTAGGTGCCTTAAAACTTCGCACTGCTTCAGTTTTCTCCGGGTCTGCTTTAATGCCCTCTTTAGAAATAACATGGCCCAGAAAGACCACCTCTGGTGTGTTAAATTGGCATTTGTCACTGTTTAAGGTAATTCCAGCTAATTTCAGCTTCTGCAGGACGGCTTCTACTCTTTTGTCATGCTCTTGTTGGCTAGCACCATAAACCAGAATATCATCCATTTGACAGATTACGCCTTCGCTGTCCACTAATGCTTTCTGTATTTCCCGCTGGAAGATCTCTGGTGCAGAACTAATCCCAAACGGTAAGCGTTTGCATTTGTATCTGCCGAATGGCGTTATAAAGGTGGTAAGCTTTTGACTCTCTGGGCTGAGCTTCATTTGCCAGTATCCACAGTTTGCATCCAACTTTGAAAATTTTACTGCTGACCCAAGCTCACTCAGCGTCTCCTCTGTTTTGGGTAATGGGTGAAGCTCCCATTTTACTGCCTCATTCAATCGGGTGAAATCGATGCATACCCTGATCTTTCCGTTCTTTTTTGGTACAACAATACAAGGTGCACACCAATCTGTCGTGGTGTACTGATGTGGTCTACCACATCAGTAGCTAAGAAGTTGAACCTTGGTTTTGAGAAGTCTGGAGAGTTTCACTCTGATTGCAGTGCTAGCCCTAATTGTAATCCCAGTTGTAGTCCTGGTTCCTGTGAACGTCAATTACCAGTTTGATTTAAAGACTTTGTGATGAATTGAAGAATTTAATGCATTCATTCTGGGTATTTTGCTATTGGTATTTGTACAGTAGTCTAGTTGATTTATTGTGCTAATTTGTTTTTAATCAGCTCCTCTTATTGCATAATATAGAAGGCTCAATAGGTACTCAAGTTTTGCATACTCTGTGTTTGTATTGCTTACTATTATTTTATTTGGCTTCACACTTTATTTTTTATACTGTGGTGTTTGTTAATATCTTTTAGAACTAGTCCTGGTGGGATGTTGTGTTTGCATTCTTTCCTGTCATTGTTTCCTGTCTAGTGATGCATGCATGCGCTCATGTTACCTGTGTGTAATGCTCTTCCTGTTAGCAATAAAATGCGAAATCTAGAACAATATAATTCATCCAGTGAATCTAGAAAATAACAATTAACATATATAGTGCTGTACATAAAACAGTTAAAATTAAAATGAATGACCCAATTGAGCGCATTTTTGGTCAGGTATCAGATAAGTTCAGAATTTCAACTGTGATACAAACAGCTGTTGCGATTAAGGTGTAAGAAAATATTTTGTAATAAAATATGAAGAGTCGCCACCCTTCGCAAAATAACAACAACAAAAATTTGGTAATGATTCATAAATTTACAATATTAGGCTTTTTGTTGGTAAGCCAGTTATGCCATGAGACACTCACTAAGAAACCTTTTAGAGATGATACGATGGTAGTATAGTAGAACAGATTTCGGATTCTTACACTACGTCGTTTAGCTATAAAATATTTAAGCTAGTTCTTAGCTTTTACACAATTTATTTTGCAGCTTTAAAAATAATACCCAAAGTGCAAACACAAATAAGTTTCTTAAAAAGTATAACCTTTCTCGCTTTGAATGTTTCTAATGAAGAGACATGAACAGTTTGTAATTGTATTCGTCAACCTACACTTCTACTAATCAACGTAATCTACTTAAAAATGTTATGTGACGTGACGAGTCTTTCAGCTTTTGATGGAAAATGTAATGGCCGTCGAGTGAATCGAAAACGCAACTACAATGCAGTTTTCCACTAAATATCGCCCAGAAGACATGTGCAAAGAAACGTAACGAAACCTAATGGATCGCTTATGCTAACTGGCTTTGTATGCGTATAACCGACGAGATACTGGCGTCAATGATAATTATGTAAAATAATCGTGGTCTTGAATTTGCTTCATAGACGTATTTGTCATTATCGGTCGTTTGAGTATCATGTTAAAATCCCAAGCTAAGTTGTATGGTTTGGAAAACAACTAAAAAAATGTTAGCGTGACCGAGACTCGTATACGTTACGTCTCTCAAAACATAATTCATGTGTTAACTCGCCTTCAATTTGGTTCGGCCATATCAATTTAATTTGGCTCATTTCAAGTTTTTGACCAACGAAAAAAATAATGCGTGTTCATAATGTATATTTATGTATTATTTTGTTTGCTTGCTTGCAAAAATAATTTCAAACAGTAAAGTTCAAAATAAATATGCAATAATTAAATTTTATTTACCCAATGTCTTTTCAGATGCGTCGATTTAGGCGTTCTTTCTTGAAAACCTATCGCTAATTTTAGGCGAGCCTGGTATGCTTTGTCCTGTTTCCTGTTTTTGCCCGTTACTCAGTTTCCCGGCTGTATCAGTAGGTACTGCCAAACATTATTGTGACTCCTCTGAGTTAGGTTTACAATCAGTTAATGCGGACGTTATGAATAAACCAATTCCCGATTGTATTTCCAAAATTATCGCCCACGGAGTAAACCAAACAGGCGTTGATTATTTTTTCCAATAATTGCAAACAGTAGGCCTACTTGAATAACTGACAAAGTTGAGACATTTTTAAGAGGACTTCTACGTATACTTTTTTTATCATAAAACAGTTTGCTCATGAGAAAAATATTGGAAGATTATATACAGTGCAATATGTACATTATATCTCAAATTTTGTGTTTTTCGCAGTTTAGAAACTTCTAGTTTTTTTATCAGTTTGTTTCAAAAAATTGGAAAAGCTGTCATGTGTGTTCAGGAAGAAATTATGTTATACACAATTAATCTGAATTCACACCAATATCACTGTTAAATTTGCTTATCATTTTATTTTAACTATGTTCTAATAAAGTCAGTAGTTGATTGACTTCAAGATGTTTATTTAATTGGTAAACTAATTACAGTCGAAACACTAATGTCAGCACGTGCTAGAAAAAACGTCCGTGCTCAATAGCCAAGTGACCACATCACTTCCGGTCAAGTTAAAAACTAAAAACAAAAACACACAACTCCAATATTGGTAACACAACTAAGTATAACTATTTTGTTCAGTCCATTACATCTCCCTTTTCTCTTTGTGATCTATTCTTCTCTCCAGCTCGTCACCATCTAAAATCATAATCCTTATGCCAGATTGGTTTCTTATGAACTCGCATTGGTTTAGCCTCATGTGACTCGCCTGCAGGCATGGCAGGTACAGTTGGAGCCGCTTGCTCAATATTACAGTTCATGGCTGAAGTATCTTCTGGTTCAATATTTGTGAGTAAGTCATTGGGATTGTCACTAGAGTTTGAAGGTGTATCAGTGATACTGTCTCTCACTCCTAACCCTATGATAGATCTAGTAGGTTTGTCTTTCACCTGTGACTCACGCAGATCTTTGCGATTACGTCTTAACTTAAATGCCCCAGCATCAATCTCATAAGACCTTTCACCCAGGATTTTGGCAATCACCCCTGGTCTCCACCTCCCTTGGGCAGCCTTGTAATAGACCTGTTGGCCTGGTTTGAGCACTGTCTTCAGTGGGCCGGCATGCGAGTCATGGTAATGTTTGTTGGAACTTTTTATAGCACCTAACTTTTCTCTTATGTGTTCCAAAGAATAACCAGTAACTTGATATCGGTCTCTACATACCGGGAGACTGTCTCTTATATATCTGCCCTGCAAAAGCTCAGCCGGGGAGGGTAGACTACTGGCTATAGGGGTATTTCGTAGAGTGGTCAAGCCGGTTAGCCAGCTTGATCCATCTTCTATACATTTCTTCATCATACCTTTCACTGTCCCAATGGCCCGCTCCACCTGACCATTCCCCGAAGGGTGGAGTGGTGAACTTGTATTATGTACTATACCAAGCAAAGAACAGAACCGCTTGAACTCTTGCGAAGAAAACTGAGGACCATTGTCCGACACTATTGACTCAGGCTGGCCAAAATCAGAGAACACTTCACGTAAACACTCAATCACCACAGCACTACCAGTACCAGAGCCTAGCTGTTTCACCACAGGCCATTTTGTAAGATAATCGACCATCATGAGATACGATTTCCCTCCTATTGCAAACAAGTCAACTCCTAATGTCTGAAATGGATAAGCAGGAATAGCAAACGGAATCAATGGTTCCTTTCTTTCATTTCTCTCAACAGACATGCATGGTTCACAAGAACGACATTTCTCTTCCAGCCGATGACGAAGGCCAGGCCAAAAAACTGAATTTGAGGCACGTTGGAGAGTCTTAGTCACCCCTTGGTGGGCACAATGTAATGTATCAACAACTTCACTTTGTAAGGACACTGGTACAACTAGTCGTCTACCATAAAATACTACATCATTCACAATACTTAGGCTATGTCGTAAATTGAAATATCGGAGAGCTCTCGATGCACATGATTTCTTATGACTAGGCCATCCCTCCTGAATATATCTCATGACTACCTGAAGCTCTTCATCAGCTAATGTAGCTTTCTGATATTTGGTCATGACATCAGCGCTACGGATGACTACTGAACAAACTGACAACAGAGGATCTGACCCCAGGTCATCCTCTTGGCTCATTTTTGCTGGACAGGATCGTGAGAGGGTATCTGCTAACACCATCTCTGAACCTGGACAGTATTTGAGTGCAATTGGATACGGCAGCAACTCAAGTCTCATAGCTGCAAGTCGAGGAGACAGTTCATTAATCGGTTTGTTCATCAAGCCTAGAAGTGGAAGATGGTCTGTCTCCACCTCAATAGTTTTTTGCCCAAGACAATAATATTTGAAGCGCTTGCAAGCAAAGAGAGATGCTAACAACTCCTTCTCTATTTGACTATAGCGGCTCTGACAATCTGTCAGCGCTTTGGCTGCGAATTCTATAGGGCGGCCGTCTTGAAGAATGACAGCTCCGAGACTACTCTTAGAGCTGTCCGCTGAAAGATAGACAGGTTTTTCAGGATCATATAGCTTAAGAGTTGGGGCTTCTACTATCAGGTTACGAATGGTTTCAAAAGCCTCAGATTGAGCAGGTCCCCAATAGAATTGAACATTTTTCTTCATTACTTCTCGCAGAGGTAGTGTGTGGTCGGCGAGGTTGGGAATAAATTTAGCTAGATATGTCACAAATCCCAGGAACCGCTGAACTGCCTTCTTGTCCTGAGGTTGAACCATATGCTGTATGGCTTCTACTTTTGAGTGGCACGGGGCAATGCCTTTACCCGAAAGCTCATGTCCTAGGTAACCAACTGATTGTTTCGCAAACACCACTTTGGCTGGATTTAGAGTAAGACCAACCTGTTTGAAACGATCCAACACTTTCCTAAGACGAATATCATGTTCTTCACGAGTGGCAGCATGAATTAAAACATCATCAATGTACACCTCAACACCTTGAAGATCTTCAACTGCATCAGCCATCCTCTGATGAAAAATCTCAGGGGCATTACATATGCCCATTGGTAATCGTTTATAACGAAACTTACCATACGGTGTGAGGAAGCTAGTAAGCATGCTTGACGTCTCTGTCAAGGGAATTTGGTGGAAAGATTGATTTGCATCGAGGGTGGTGAAATACTTAGAGCCAGACACTTTGGAAAATATCTCAGTAGTGGTAGGTATTGCACACTGAGCACGAATAAGATTTTGGTTCAAATTGTGGGGGTCTAGGCACAAGCGGACATCACCGTTGGGTTTGTTAACTATTACTAGAGGAGACATCCACTGTGAGGGGTTTGTGTCTCTTACTATCACACCAAGCTTAACCAACTTATCCAGCTCCCGCTTCAGGGGTTTCCTCAATTTATGCGGTACTAACCTGGATGGTACAGTTTTTGGCTCAGCAGTAGATTTGAGCTCTAACTCTACTGGCTTTCCAAACCTACCAAGTCCTGAAAAAACTATATCATACTCAGCTATAAGTTGCGACAGCTCTGCTGGCATCTCAAGACTATTTGATGTAACCTGATTTACTTTGCTGCCTTTTACTCTGATCAATTGTAACTCATCAATTGCAGGGGCCCCAATCAGAGTTTCATTATCATCATCTGTTACATAAAATTTTACCACGCTTTCTTTCCCACTTGGATCTACCACGGGTAGCTTTACCCTTCCTATGACAGATATATGGCTCCCACCATACCCTGTCAGTTTAGCCTTAGTACGAGTCACACGAGTACATCCAATGCTAAGGAAAGTAGGCTTAGACATAGTACTAACAGCTGCAGCTGTATCTATTCTTGCATTAATAGTTTTACCTTGTATAGTAATTGGAATGACATACCTATCATTTAGACAAGTGGTGTTGCTGACTGCCTGAACATGGAAATAATCATCATCTCCAGAATTAGAGGCCTGGTCATGTTCAAGAGAAATGCTACACTGGTTATAGCCTCTATCCGATTTAGCATGACCTGATTCACATACTCTTTCAAAATGACCCATCCTGCGGCAGTTTTTGCAACGCTTACCATAGGCAGGGCAACGACCACGCACATGACTGCTCCCACAATATCGACAACTATCAATCATTTGACCAGACTTTCGACCACTTGTCCTAGTTTCTACTGATTTTGATTGATGCTGATACTTAGCTGGTGGTGATGTCTTTGGCCTAGTGCTGCGTACTGCCATCACCATGTGGTCGTCCTGCTCCGCTTTCTGATTGGCTAATATTATCTCCTTTGTTCTTAGTTGCTGCTGTATCTGTTGGAGTGTGATATTTGCATTCAGTTGCAATTCACGACTCAGGTCTTTGTCTCTCATGCCTGCTAAAATGCGAGTCCGTATCATATCATCTCTGTGATTTTGGTCCCAGCCAGTGCATTTTGCTGCCATTTCATGTAGGCTACGAATAAACTGATCATTTGACTCCTCTGGAGCTTGCATACGAGAGCCAAAAAGCACTGCATAATGCAGATGATTATCTCTAGGATTGAAATATGTATCAAAAGCTTCCACAGTTCGATCAAATAGGGTTTCATCGGCATCCTCCGCAGGTATATTGTTGTCTTCATCTGCTTCCTGTGGAGGTCGAACTTGTAGGTGTGGAATGATAGACTCAGCCTCCTCACCCATACAATATATTAGCATGTCAACTTGTTGCTGTGCAGGCTTTTCTGATAAACCTGAAGCACTACGATATCGTAAGAACCTGCGCTTGTACTCAGGCCAGGCCTTTTGTGTATTTGAAAAATCTAGTCCCTTCGGTATTTCAAGTCCACCTGGCATCTTGTAGTCTGGAAGTAATTTGTCTGGAGATTGTTTGAATGCAAATCTCAACACTTCAATCGATCACTGTGCACCGGCAGCTTCCAATAGTAGCGATAGGAACCAAATTAACTACAGGATTGTCCAATAGTATATTATACAATCTAATGTCATTGACATTAGATCCTGCCTACGACGCCATAATAAAGTCAGTAGTTGATTGACTTCAAGATGTTTATTTAATTGGTAAACTAATTACAGTCGAAACACTAATGTCAGCACGTGCTAGAAAAAACGTCCGTGCTCAATAGCCAAGTGACCACATCACTTCCGGTCAAGTTAAAAACTAAAAACAAAAACACACAACTCCAATATTGGTAACACAACTAAGTATAACTATTTTGTTCAGTCCATTACATGTTCTATTTGTGCACGCTTGCTTAGCTTGTGGGAACTAAACTGATTATTAGATTCAGGTACTGGTTCAGGTATTAGTATTTGTTCACCTACTGGTTCAGGTGCCAATGAAGACTTTGAGCTATTATTACCTTAGCTAGTTATTTACCAGTAAAAGATCCTTCTTATTTAATTAGTCAAACAATTAAAATACGCTACTAACACAATTCTAAAACAATAAGGCTCAGAGCGAAAGTAACATTAAAAATGGTAATCAGCATGTAATTAGTAAGATTGTAGCTCTGTCATGAAACTAATGGGTGTTAAATTTTTTTAGGTGCAATCTTTAAACTCTCCTGCTTTTTTCGCTAAAAAATTTGATTATCTTTTACCAAAGATATAAAACCAATGAAAAAAAGAAAATGATATAAAAGTAGGGGTTTTATATCATTGCTTTTACTCAACAAGACAACCTAATTTTAGTAAAATATCAACTGACACATTGTGTACCTTTTGCAAAATTTAATAAATTTTTGTTTTCTAAGTCCTCTGCACAGTCATCAATTATAGAAAAAAACAGTATTTAATAACCAGAGTAAGCTTTATAAAGTGAACATTTTATTTAGTTCCTTCAAAACACAAACCTCTAATGTATTTATGTTATCATGGCTGTTTAGGACAATAGAAGGTTTGAGCAATCATTCGGTTAGTTTTAGATCGGTTTTATAATCAGAAATTTAGTAACAATTCACTGATTACAGGTAGTTCTCACTTCACGACAAATTTTGCGGACATGAGAACATCCGTCATTAAACGAACCACGCTCCTTCAAACCTAAGTTGCAAAATAAAGAGCAATCTACGCTGTATTGTACTTATTTACCTTTTCTCTTTGTCTACTGGCTTCTTTACTTATAAGTGTAAAATTTTAACAAGTACAATAAGTTTTAACTTTTTTCATCTAGCTTTCGTTTGTGCATGAGCATGTGAACAAACATTAGGCTACCATAGAGTACATTGTGGTAGATGTTATATATTTTACCTTTTCTTTGTGTACTTTGGCATCTCAGTTTTGTATGTACTATGGGTGTTTTTTATAATGTTTCAGTTGTGGCAGATATTAGCCGAACACTTAGTACCGTATGTGCCCAAATGGCAGATATTAGCCTAATACCTAATACTGTACGTGCCTAAAAATAATGGCTAGCATACATAATGTGTATACAATCATGGTTAATTTAATGGTTTTCAAGAAATATATTGCTGTATTAATTTCATTTAGCTTAAGTGTATTTTTGACAATTTTTACAGATTTTTAACGCGCCATCATGACTCTGAGTCATTGTTAAATAAGCCTGTTGATAAGTTAAAACTAGCTGTATTATTCTTTAGGTCAACTTCCTTGTCTTTAGTTCAATAACTGTTTTTGTATTATATATTCTAGATTTATGCCGCATTTGTGACATAATATTTTCACACATGCTTTGAAGATCAGGAGCATTGTTGTTGTGTAGTTTTCTTTTGGAGTCAGCTCACTCAAGGAACTGTTACAAAAGGCTACCTGATTCTTTAAAAAGGAAAAACGAAAATCCAAAATTTCAATTCCATGTGATGTTTCTAGTATTTAATTTTTAATGCATGCTTATTACAGGGTTGACACAATATGTTTATGATATTTGCGAGTATTTATTAACCTAGAGGAGTTTAGTAAAACCGAGTAAGGCAAAGCGAAAAAAGTATGAATACTCACTGTTGCAATAAAAAAGATTGCGCTAAATTTAATACCATGACCAAACTCAAGCGAAGCGATTGTTTGGGAGATTTATGATAAATGCATATGTGCACACAACTCATGAAAATTATTCATCAATGGTCGTCGCAAACCCTTGTATCGAAATCTCGTCAACAAGTTTAACCATTTTTCAATGGAGTCGTTTAAGTATAATAACGATACAAAACACATATAAACCTATTTAAATATGTTACCAAGTCTTTATTATTTGTAGAAAATTTCCTAAACCTCACCCATCTGATCGGATTATACATAAATAGACAGATTAATTCGGCCTAAAATCGTTATTAAAACTTGACAAGCCTTATTTTTATCAAAATTAAGACTGGCAAATGAAACGCCGAGCAACAGAGAATACAACCATTAAGTCGTGCGCATTTCACGAAAAAAAATGTGCACATTTCACCAGTCTATGGCATTGTCCAATTACCGAAGGTTTATGTAATTAACATAGAAGTACTGAAAAGTAATTGTTTCTTTTTTGCTGATATCAAAGTAACTGACATTTCGGACACTTATGAGTACTTTGGTATTCCAACTGATGTTCAAAGCAGTGAAAGTAAAGGAAATGACGAAGATATTTTTCTGACGATTCTTATGAGATTATTACAATATTTAATTATAAGAATAATTATTCGATTTTATAAGATTTAATTATAAGAATAAGCATTCGAATTCACAAGATCGAAGTATACAGTGACCAGTGTTGGGCAATATGTTACTGTTATTATATTTTCTAAATAGTTTTGTTAAATAGATTTTCTAAAAATCTATATAAATATCGCAACTTCTTGATATTGTTAGCTATGACATTTTGAAATGGAAACAAAATTGTGCATTGGTTTTTTGTTATTACTGTATTACTATATTAATAATATTGGTTATTCTAATAATATCAGTGCATTTTACTTCTAATATTGCATTTCTCCCATTGCGGGGGAGAGATAAAAACATATAATCTTTTCCTTTCATTATTGCTGTTTGTTGTGCATAATAACACCCAGTACATTACAGCTACCACTGCAGTTCTCCTATTGCACTGCAGTGCCATTTGACTGCTAATATTGCATTTCTCAACCATCAGTACCCTTTCTTTTTTCCAATATCACTGGTCGTGGGCTGTATGACAGGGGAATTTCTAGTATATTAAAAATTTGTTGATTCATAAAACAATTTTATAACTTGACTTCTAGTAATAATGCACAATTGTTATAAGACGTATAGCATAAAATGGATAAACACTGTGAAGCATTAGTTCTTAAATTACAGGTAAATATTTAAACAACGTGCAATATTAAACTAACTCAATGAAAAGTGTTCTGCCAGAAAGACAAAAACAATTGTATTTGCATTTATGTTGATTATGCATATACAAACAGTATTCTATAGTCTCTCATAAATGTATGTTGATTATGCATATACAAACAGTATTCTATAGTTTCTCATAAATGTATGTTGGACTTATCACTCAGGCGATACCAAAATTGCTAAAAACCCAATTTAGTTGGCATGCGATTTAAAACGCTGTAAAGCTCAAGTATCATAACTTGAAAATATTATGAAATTGTTTAGCGTCACCAAAATATTTATACCAGCTGTTAGAATTCTTTGAGCCGCGCAAGAGGTGGAATTTATATTTTTCATCTGTAATGGCCTGATTTCCTTAAGTATTCAGGATACAGCTGATTAGCAAGCAAGGTGCCCAGTCATGTATCTTTAACAATCACTCATTTTTTGCACCAATAAGTTGTGTCTGATTCAAAATGTTGGCAAACATCAAAAATAGGTAATGTAAATTCTGGTGTCTGAGCCGGCCTGGCATATTAGTCGAGGTCTAAAGTTTGGTTTGAAAATGCTGGGTTTGACGTGTACTTGTCGTATAAGTCGACCTCGTCTGGTTCAAATTGATTATCACTACTAGTTCAGTCGGTATGATAGGTGGGCGATGTGTAGCTAAAGTAATGGCATTCAAAAAAGCCATCAGCAAAATCGCCCATGTTTTTGTGCCATAGGCAACATGTACAACAATTAACAAAAGCATGAAAGACCACAGTTCTAGTGAAGATCATAAGGCACGAAAAATAATACTTCATCGTACTGGCCCGCCTCGCTAATAGAATGAAGCTGCCGCCTTTGATAATGTGAATTTTTATCAAAAAATCATTGTCGCAGGACAAATTTCTGTCAGGAATCGTGGTTCATGTATAATAAAAAGGGCGGATGGGCAATGGTGGATGAGTCAAATGGATTACTAAAGCGAGTGTTTGTAGGCAGATATTACAAAAAAGCTCAATTTAGAAAAAAACATATTATTTCAAAAGAGTTCTAGCGATGACAATTTGAATGGTGAAGAATGGGACTTTGCGTTTGGTATATCTCATGTTGAGTAGGATTACTACTACTTCATAAAGAAATCCTTATATATCATATCATGTAATTTTGATTTGCTATGGTTTTGTGAAGTTGAATTTCACTAGAATTTGTATTATGAAAAACATGACCACCGTGTATGTCGAGTATGGCTTAAGCTTGAAATGTGGTGTCAAATTTTCGGCTTATACGCCGAAATTTACGATACATGTTCATTTATACAAATCAACAAAAATTATTTCATGGTCTTTTTACCGCTTTCGTTTAGTTTTTCCTATATTTTTTCCAATATTGTTCTCAGATTTTTCTGCAGTTTTAGAAAAAAGTGCTTTGCCTTACGAAATGCCAACCCTGATTTTTTAGTAATTGTACCGCATCTTTCATTGATCAACATGCCTGTCGTGACAAGAGGTAGAGCTTACAATGAACTTGTTTTAGTTTATTCTTAGCACAAACACTTAGTTAAGGATTTAATTGTCAGGGTATGTTTGAACTTACGCATTTATTTGAAGATTGATGGTGTCACTGTGTAGAGATGTTGGATAGATTGAGAAGGCTGTCACCTCTCGCCAAGGTTAACATTGGGTGGTAGGTACAAAGTTACAGTAGTACTATCTACTGAATAAATGCAGTGGGATGAAAAATTGATACGGATAAAAAATTGGCATTTGATTTATTGAAACTTATCTCTGACGCTGCCAGAATCAGTTTCCATGCTTTGAATTGGTTCAAAGTTGCCTGCTGCCGACAAATTAGCGCTCTACCGTTTCAATGTTTTGGAGTTACACTTTCCAAGGTTCTCGATGGATAACTCAAAACAAAACTTCTGAAATTAGACTGGCTTTTTGGTCACGGCCACTTTTCAATTCATGTGTAGTCAACTAGTTACACTAAAAAGTAATTATTTCATCATCCTCGTACTAGCATCCCATCATTGGCATCTAAATGTTAATTTAAAGGCAAAAAGTCAAGCAGAAACAGTAATGGGTCAGCGTAATAGAGATCCGCTTGGTTGTGCGCTGAAATTATTTACCCCTATTGGGGAGAGAGTAGCCGAATATTATCGATTTGGATTCATCAGCGGTGTGCATTTCTATTTTTTGACGTACTCTCACAGCGAATGCCTTGACACAAATAATAGCGCAGCCAAATGGCATCGAACGCATTCAAATTTTACCATTTTTAGGATTGGAAGTGGAGGATTAGAAGTGGAAGCAACTTTAAACCCGTTTGAAGCATGGAAACGGAGCGATTATTTGCCAATAAATAGAATAGGATTTTAACAACAAGTTTTGATGATTCTATTTGACACACAATAAACGTTACACTTGCCTGCTGCAAAGTTTAAATACGATTGTTGGTACAGGCAGTAACAACCATGAGTCTATGCCAGCATAATATAACTTTTTATTTCTACATTGTTTCATCAAATGAACCAACTGTTACATGTACATGTATAGTGTAAACTGTTCCCACAGGTTTTTTGCAATAACTACTGGAATTGCAACATTTGGATTAGCACGATCACAGGTCAACGGTGTTCGTAGAAAGGAATTGAATGTTAGACTGGAAGAGAAAAGACGGCAGCGAGCTGAACAAGCATCCAAGTCCAACTCGACATAAAATGTTTGAGGAATACACTAGTGTAATGTATGTTGGAAACGTTTCTTTCATAACATGTGTAATTTTGCAGATTTTTTTCCTGTGTCTGCTGCTAAAGTCGCTTTCTGCTCTTCTTCAAAACAAGAAACTTTTCAACAGTGTTTCAACTCTCAATGCCTTCAACTGAACACTAATTAATAATAGCACAAGGTTGTCGCCATTGGAAATCCTGTGGGGTCGAGTTATGCTAAGCTTTAGATTAATCTCCTCTTGACTAAGAGAAGACAACTAATTATAATTATTAATTTTTGACAATCATCTCTCAATTCCTTCAACTGATAGTGCAGCATGATCACCATTAGAGATCTTGTGGAGGTCGAGTTATGCTAAACTTTAGATTAATCTTCTCTTGATGAGGAGAAGACAACTTATCTTTTGATTATTAATCTTTTACTACATGTACTGTTGAAAAGATAAAAACTAATTTTTTTTGTAATTATTTATTAAGCATGTTTTATTATAGAGGTGAGCATCAGGGCAGGTCTCGCCAGCTATGGCGCAAGGTGCTTTATGAAGATCAAGGCGTACCAGACAACTATGTCGACAGCTCATTTCTAAGAGAGATGCAGAAGAACCTATTTGTTAGGAGTTATAACTACTGGTCTGTGGTGCTCAGCACTGGCTGTATCACCCAGCAAATAAACACTGTCATAATATTTGTCATGTGTTTTATATATCTACAAGAGAAGCTTCTTACTAGCTACCTTCTCAACTCCATCTCAGCAGTTCTCCTGCTCTTAGGTTATGCATTTACAGTCTTGACTAATTGTTCAGCCTGCGATATTAAAGCTTTGATCATATTCTGCACGGCAGCCTTTGTCTTATCACCGGTACTAATGTCACTCACCGAAACAATTTCTACGGATACTATATATGCAATGACAGCCATCATGTTGCTTGCCCATCTCATCTCCTACGACTATGAACTGCACGCTTCTACCGATGGTGTCATCTCATTCAATGCTGGCATCTTCGCTACTGTGTGTTTAGCTTCGCGTCTTCCTAATTTACTACTAGGGTATTCATTAATCATTCTGTCAGCATTTGTGTTTGGCATGCTGCCGAATATGCGCCGAGAGTTACGCTCTCATTTTTTTCCATACTTGGACATAATTATGACTGTGGTCCATTTTGTATGTGCGTTAGCTTTAGTTTGTTCTAAAAGTTTTACAGTGGCCATCTTGTTGTTCTGTGGATTTTTCTTTATTATGTTTATATGCCCGCATCTGCTTGTGCGTCTTCAACCACTCAAGAATAACCTGCATGGCCCATGGGATGAGGCAGTTGTGGTAGAGTCATAAAGTTCTGATTTGAAAATGTTTGTATTTATAAAGAATACATTGTCTTATCAAAAATATTCACAATAACAAGAAGTAATGAATAAATCTCTTAGCTTGCACCTCCAAACGTGATATAAATTTACAATATAAGATTAATGTTCTTGTCCACGAATTTCTAAGCCAGAAGTATGAGTTAGTGTTGGCTTTCTTCTGTTGTCTCTGAATATAGTCTTTTAGTTGGTGAGAACTTCATTGCTTTGTTTACCGGGCGTTCATCTCTGTAACAACGCAAAAATTTGTTTAATCATGTATCTTTCGAATTTAGAAAATCAACATCTTATAATGAATTGAAAGGAGAGGTGTCTGTTTCAAAATCAGAAATTCAGTAGCATATTATGAGTTGCACCAGGAGTTCAGTGTCAGAAATTCAGCGGTTTATTATAATGAATTAAACAAAGATGTTTCTTTCAGAATCAAAATTCGGCGGCATATTATATTGAATCGAATTCAGAGTACTAGCTTACTTGCATCTATTGGTTGATTCGCCTTCAGATCTTAATTCAATGGGTTTTGCATTGCTTTTGGGTTTGTCAGGAGAATCTGCAAAAGAGTTCTCTACCTTGTTAGTCTGTGGTATTAAGATCCTGATAGACAGACAATTTGTTCAGTTTTATTAACCAGCTCACCATTTGTATCTTCAGTCGACTGCGTTAGTCCAGTTATACCTCTTATGGGCGGCAGCTTGACATTGGCTGAGGAGATGCTTGTACTGCTGCTACTCACTGTTTGACTAGTACCAGTGATGTCACAGCTTCCTTCTTCTCTGCTCTGCACCTTCTACTTAACCGAGTTAACAAAGAATTAGTGACTTCACTAAATCATTCACTCATTCTTTTCAGAAATTATGGTAAATTTGCAGCCAAATTATTTCCTTTGGCCTCTTCTCTAAAGGTGAAAAACTGTTGCAACACGCAATCATCCCCTGTGACATTCTATCACTTCTTTGCAGCGATTAGGCAGATAATGCAATAGTTGTAAGGAGCTATGGTTTAGACACAGTTGCTTTTCAGAGCTTTATTAATGCTTAACTGATCGGTGAAACCTGTTGATCAATCAGGGATAAGATATTATTATGGTTCCTTAATCTTATAACATTGCCCTAATACGCTATTGTTATACATACAATTTGTCTGTGAGTCTGAGCCGTCTCTTCAACAGCCTTGAGTTCTTCTCTTTTTGCAATACGTAATTGTTTCATGGTTGATGTGAGAATACTAACGCATTCTAAAAATAGCATATATCATGATTGTACGAGTAGTTTTGAGCTAATCATCTTAACTTGAGACCGAAGTTGGGCCCTTCTTAGACAAGCATAAATTACTTGTTACTTGACAACAATCAAAACAGATGTATGGCAAAGAAGTGAAAGCGGATAAGTGCAACTGTGCAACTTCAAAAAGATTTTTTGAATGTACCGCTGACATTAATGAGCAGGTGGAGAACTGGAATAGCCACTGAAGAGCAGTGTTTATCAAAGGCAGTTCTACCATACAAAGATGAATATTGCAGCAGCAGCACACATAAAGGCATTCCAAATACTTGAGGTGGCATATTTTAAAACAACTTGATAATTGTGACACTAATGAGCAAGTGTGCCAGCATGACAGCTCAGTCATATTTAGCAGCTGTGTGGACGTTTGATTTGTGTGTACATGAGCTTGTCATTAGGAAACAACAAAACGTTTTTAATTACTTACAAAACACTTTAGTAAAAGGCAAGTAGTTTGTTATGTTAAGTTTTGAAACACATTGAAAGTAGTATTATGTATATACATGTAGCTCCTTTGTATATCCTTCCAGGTTTATGTAATACTGATTTATAAATAGGACAGAGTAATTTTAAGTTTTAATGGTAACTATTCCGTGACTGCTTGAGAATGTCATCAGTTATTATTAAACACAACAGGTTATGCTGTTATTGGAACATGGAAAGCTAGAACAGTGCCTGGCTTTAAAAAGAAACTTTCCCTGTGATTATTGTCTTATCATTTTAACCATAAACTGGGACTATAGATACATTACGATAGTAATTAAGCTGTGCAAATACCTGATATTTTTTTTAATTTTACATATTACTGGTGTTCGAATGTTAGTTAAAACAAGACTGGTTGACATTTCTTCTTGGAGTGCTCATTAGGTTTTTAGCCAAAATAGTTTTTTCTTGTATCTAAACATAAATAATTAAAAATTAAAGATGAAGTTTAAAATGATCCAATGGATCGATTTATTTATTAGTCGATTATTTTTAGTCGATTATTTATTCATCGACTTTAAAAAAACGTTTTAAGGCTCAACTGGATAGAGTAGACAACTCTAAATAGATTATTTGCACCGTGTAGCTCTCAAAGCCTAGCTGTCTACTTGCCTGCGTAACCACTTCGTTTGGCGTAGTAAAGTGCATTCTTTGTGTCAACATCATGAATGTTGGGGTCAGCACCGAGCTTCAATAAAAGTTCTACACACGCGTCTCTCCCCATGGCGGCAGCCCAGTGTAAAGGTTGTCTACAGCAGATCAAATGTCTGATATCATACAACATTCTTGAATTTGTTACTCGCAATGTCTTGCAGCCTCCTCAATCATATCGCTTAATCTCTATTCAGCTGGTCACTAGGTGTTTAGTTTAGGCCTTGTGGAATGTATTTAGAGTTAATTGTTTTGCTTGATTGGCTTGCGAACCTAGAGGCTCTAAGGCTTTAGCTTTATTCATGCACATCAAGCTACAGGTGACTTGTGCACAAACTTTGATAGTGATAAATCTCCATTTGCACTCAGCTTTCCACAGCATGATAATTAGTGTGTGATGCAACAAATTGATTGGTAGTGTAGTTTGCAATGCAACTGCGCCGGTCTATAGAGACATGTAGGAGGTCCTTTGAGATTAAACTACGATCAATATAATGATGACATAAAATGAAAAGCATTATTAGTACAAACAACGCTGCTGTATTTCACACGACATTTTGTGGCGACACACTGGCTAGTGGGAGGCTTTCAAAGTCTGTATACTACGTATTTACATAATACAGAGTCAGAGACATGCTAGAGTGGGGGAGTGGGGTTGGGAGGATTGAGGTGGGGTCGGGCGGGGAGAGTTAGGGGGTTGGGCTGGTTAGAGTGGGATGGGCTGGCTAAAGTGACGGTTGGGCGGGGAGGGTGAGTGTAGAGTTGGCTAGGGTTGGGCAAGGTTAGGCTGGTTAGAGTGAGGGTTGGGCTGGGTAAAGTGGGTCGGGCGAGTTGGATGGCGTTGAGCGAGTAGGGTGGGGTTGGGCGAGTTAGGTGGGGTTGGGCTAGGTAAGGTTAGGCTGATTAAAGAGAGGGTTGGGCTGGGTAGGGTAAAGGCTGGGCTGGGTGGGGTTGGGCTGGCTAGAGTTGGGCTGGCTAGGGTAAAGCAAGCTTACTCAGTTGTTACAAGAACCACAAGTAATAAATAGTTCTACTGTCTGTCTTGCACTGCTGTAGGAAAGTAGCTCTTATTGTCTATACAAGGCCTGATTTCAATTGGCAGCAACTTACAGATAAACGAAAGATTTTCTACATTCCCAAATTTCAATAAAGTATCCATAGCTCGATATGTTAAGTTGGAGACCGTAACTGAAGAAGGTGTCAGCAGGTATCAGCAAGTTTTTTAAAAAAATTGCGCGAACCTTTAATGTTTTGCAAAAAGCTCATACTGTATGTAAAGTTGACTTATATGATAGGATTTTCATGTATAGCCAAGATGTGTCATAGAGCTATTTTGAGTGTAACCTACTTAACTCTATGTACATTATAAAGGTGCCATAGAACTATTTTGAGTATAGCCTACTTATCTCTATGCACTCTGTAAAGGTGTCATAAAAGTATTTTTTGCTTTACCCCACCTATTTTCATATAGATCTTAGACGTATCATAAAGGTATTCCCTGAGGCAGCATACCTATCTTGGAGGTCAAGCAGATGGATATTGCAACTCCTAATCTTGCTTAAACACTCCATGACCTTGTAGTGACCTGCTGCCGCTGCGTAGTGAATGGCGCCCTTTCCGCTTCTATCTTTCATGTTGACTAGATTTGTACCTCTTGCTTCTCGCAGTAGGATTTCCACACAGCTGTAGTGACCTTTCTAAATATTTTAAACAAAAGCAAGTCCTTTTATGAAAATTGGTTGATATCATGACACACACACATTTCCTAAAGTACACCCAACCCCATGCACTTGAGAGAGAGACAGAGTTGTCTCACAAATGACAGTTGGAGTCAAGAGGCAAGAACAGCGCTGAGGGCTCACCTGGCTCGCCCAATGTAAGGCAGTTTTACCATCGCAATCAGTTGCTAACATGTTGGCTTTCTTGGATACTAAGAGCTGGACATGCTCTGGTCTGTCATGGTATGCAGCCCAGTGTAGTGCCAACATACACTATAAAAGAAAGCATCATGTGTCTAGCTGAGAATTCAATGCAGTTAAAAAGAACGCCTCACAAAATCCTGACACCCTGACTCATTTCGGAGAGTAGACATGTTTATTCATGGTCAGAGTAGTTTATGATTTAAAGTTTCATTTTTATTTTGTTTAAATGATTGTTTTTAATTGCACGATAAACAAAAATGATGCTGCAAGTTTGTGTTTTATGCAATGAGTTTACGATTACCTTTGTACGCAAATTCCATACTGGCTTGCTATGCATTTAGCGAAGGTGTTGACAAACACCAATAGAAGTCAAAACCTGAAAAGCAACATATTCTTCTGCTCGAGTCAAGACTAATTTTAAAGATTTTCCATTATCGTGTAGAAGTGATGTACCAGTGTAATTAAAAACAAAACTAATTGTATCTATAAGTAACTACGGTCAGTAAATGACAGCAAAAGACACGCTGTGTTTGCGAGAAATATGAAAACTAGCTCAGAACTAAAAAATTAGTTCCATATTTTCACTCTGTAAATTAACACGAACCTTTCAAAATGGAAATCAAACTATAACTAAGAATGAATTTTCATGTTTCTGTATTCATAAAATAAATTTAAATTCTATTTCAGTTTTTCTGTCTGTGTCAATTGTGAACGAGCATTTTTATAATGCTATTTTTGATTATTCATATCTCGAAGTTTTGCTGTCACCATCTCATCAATCTACTCAATGAATATTACACAAAACCCGACGACAGCTGCCGTAAATGGTGGCAACATTCTCTTTTCCTCCTGCACTTCAGTAGGAAAGTGAAAGTAGCTTTTATTGTCAATAATGTTTCTCTTAGCATGTTTATATCACGCGGACATTAGTAGTCTGCATGTAGAGATCGGCGCATTTGGCAAATACCCAGACATTTATAATTGATATGTACTGCTAGGAAGGCAGCCCAGCCGATTTGAGATGATGACTACCCAATAAAGACAAGAGATCAATTAGTTCTCTCTATGCCTGTTTAGCGCTTTGCACTCGCCCCACACAAACTTGTGCAATGGCCTTATCAGCAATCAATGCAAATCTTTGGCGACATGCGTTGAGGACATGAACATTTAAATGTCTTCCAGGTTACTGTCGAAGGTAAGACAAGGAGTGTGGAAACTTTGCGTAACATTTTCTAATTATTCGCGTGTAATTGAAATAGTGATTATCTTCTTTTCATCGACTGTTGAAATTCTCTCAAGCAACCATTTCCTTAACAAGTTACAGCTGATTTCCTTTGGAAACCCTCCAAACGCTAATCATGAAATAGTGCTGCTTCCAGATCTGTCACTCAACAGAAAGCTATCACGCTGCTCGTATTCAGTACAGCTCTTCAACAACTACGAAATAACATTCAGTTTTTTGTTCAGAGTGAAATCAATCATTGACATGGCAAACAAGTAAGGTTGGAGAACTATCAACTAGCCAGCAAAAAGTGTTTTTACAACAGTTCTTCAAACCTTCATTGCTAATAAGCCCCCAAGTCACTCAAGTTTATAAAAATTTGCAATGCAAGTGAGTCATCACCTGCAGTACTTTTCTACAATAAGCAAGTGGAGATAATGTTCAAAAGGTCGAAATATCGTTGATGGATATAATTTGTTGAATGATCATGATGACAATTGAAGTTTAAAATAGATACAATATGTAGGATAGCCATGAGAAAGTCAGAATTTAGAAATATGATATAAATGCTCAGATGGCAACAAAAACATGATATTATTTGGGAATGGCACAAGCCAATCAGGATGAATTTCAAAGAATAAAACACTTCTGATATTAATTTTATGTAGCATCTGAAAAACCCTCCATTGGGCTGACTTAAGACTGTTTTTACATAAAAGAAGATCACAACGGAGATAAACTTTTTCTCTATGAAGATAGTTATGAGAAAACACAAACACTCAACATTGCTGATAGGGTAACCACGGTGAGTTTGTAATAAAGATTGGAAGAGATCGATCAGAACTGCAGCCTTTGGAAAAAATGATTGACCAGCTTCCTCGGTGTGAAATTAGAAGTTTGTGGAATGTTAGCCGATTTCCTTGACAACCAGCCTTGACTATAAGGGTGGCCTTAGTAATAGTTTAAAGATAAATCCTTTTAGGAAATTGTATACATCAATAAAAAATTTGAACCATCGATAGTGTTTGAATGTCTTTATGTTTATCATTTACTAAAGTGTCACTTCAAACCAATGGGTAATCATAAATTTAAATATTTCTAAAAAGGTTTTTGGTTGTAAGAACTATAACTATAGAGCCTACAACTTTCAATAGCCTCAGGTTCCATACTGTTTTGAGGTTACAGCGTAATGTGACCCCAAGTTAGATTAGAATAATATCTATAGAGCTATAGCTAAAACTAGTCATATTTCATCCTCAATTAAACAAGACTATCGGTCAAAGCTTCAAAACTTTTGGTATTAACATCTATGATAGCGTAGGTTTCCTTAATTCGTAGTATTGGTTCCTGTGTTATACGCTTTTACTCTCTTACTTTTGTCTGTTTTAGTGGTCTGATTAAAACATTACTTTGTTTATTGTAGTTTTTAAGCCAACAAACACGAACCAACTAACTTCGCAATCAGGAAAGTTGAGCTCACTAGGAGTCATGTTCTGTACAAGCAGCGCGAGGCATCGTATCTTCGAATCATATGTGGCTGCGTGTAGGGGTAGACGATTCTTGTTATCCGCGATCATCTGGTCAGCTCCATTGGAGATGAGGTAAAGCGTTCCCTCATACCAGCCCTACAATAGCAGATTCATGTAAAATATCTCAGTGGCACGCCAACACCAATTAAAACCTGCACTGGTTAATCACAGGTCATCTCACTTTCCTTTTCCACCAAATGACCTTTCAACTCATTCTCAATAATAATAATAATTAACCAAAAATCTATATGGTAATTGAATACCGGCATAACTTAGGGTCTTATGGCGTTGCGAGTGTCGCCATGGTGTACTTACCGTCGTGGCGTGGCCACAGGCAGTCCCCATAAATCGTACTGTTCAAGTAAAAACATTTTGTCACACCTGCGGTGCCAGCCTTGTGCTAAACATAATATATTAATTTGCACTTATCCAGGCTAGTAAATGTTTTGTTTACTATAATCTTACCATTTAATGATTCATATGACTCTGTTATTGTTTCAGCTTACAAACCGGATGACTTACTCTGTTAATTAGTAAAAGAATATAAATTATTCATCTTAAGTGGATAGTAATGTTTTATTAATGCAAAGACAAGATGACAAAATAACTGCATAATTAAAAGATTACATCAATTAAATCTATCTGTGTCTCGCTTACAGACAGAATGGTTCACGCAACGGTCTTACCTAACAGTATGGATAAACACTCAGTGCGAATCTCTTAATTATTTATATACCATAAAAAGTAAAATAATCCTTGATATTATTTCATGTGTCGCAATCTGTTAGGTGGCCATTAATGGAATGTTTGCACCAAGACACCCCTTTCATAATTTATCAGAGTATCAAGATGAAATGTTTCTACTCTCTTGTTATCTCCTGGCAGATTGGAAATATGCCCGCTTTAGATAGTCATGCCAATTTTATTTTAGAACAAAAAAAATGGATACAGATGATTAATGGTTCTTTGCAATACTTATACTAAAATATTTGCATAAAACTTTCTGCTATGACGGCACATGGTAGGAGAAAAAGTGTAGGTCACAATATAGATCCTACGGTGTTGTTTGACTGGCGGCTCCGAGAAAGGGTGAGCTAAAGATAGCCTTGATAGCAAGGATTGTCATCACTCATTACTGTAATATATGTCTCCGAACACTATTGCCACGCATTAGTTATAGTAACAAATGATTTTTCTCGGAAGTACATGAGTTGAGTAAGTGTGCACTTGTGCTATGTAAAAAATACTGTATTTGTAAGAAGGTTATTAGTGGATGGAGGACAGTTCGGCATTACGATAAGCAAGAGTGGTGTAACTCTGCTAAACCTGCTGAAACTGTGCCGGATCAGTGGAGACAGATCAGTGGAGACAGATCAATGTTCCAACAGCCTGCAAAGGTCCTTTGAATTGAAACTGTTCAATAAATTTTTGATGTCTTTCTGATTTTATCTATTACCAAATTGAACAAAAAAAACTAATTTTGAAGAACTCGAAAACGGCAAACTTGTTTTTTATCTACAGTGCACATCAGAAAAATATTTTGTATCTGCCTTAGGCTAGTTCACGCTGTATCGCGGTATGTAGGTGTTGTCCTTCTGGCCATTGTTCGTCGACTAAGCGTGCCTTAAGCCATTGACATTGCTGAGGCAAGACGGATATGTCGAGAACATTCCAACTGCCCAAGTTTTTAGATATTTCGACGAGCATTTATGACAGTCAATGCAATGTACACCATTTCAGCAATGGTGATTAGCTGTTAGGATTGTTTGATCTATAGTTTCCTTCATGATAGTTGCTGCGGGACTAGCATTTCATCGTTTCAGCTACCTACTGCATCGTGTAGTGAGAACAGTATGTCACGGATTGCTCACCGATACATCGCGGAAGGGTTTGTGATAGTGTGCACAATGTTGTTACAGACGATTACCGATATATCTGGGGATTACATACCGCGATATAGTGTGAACCAGCCTTCAAAGCTCACAATGTGGCTGACCCAATGCCACACAAGCATGACCCACACAATAACCTGAGACACCGACTCATCTGGAAATTAGTCACTATGTTTCCATGACTTGCATCATGCGCGTCATGTAGATTTGGAGTTGTGTGATAGTTGCTTTACCTTGCAAATTAAGTGTTTCTATGGATATTCGCATGACGCGGATTGACTCTGGCGCCTTGTTGAAATAAGATAAGGAATTGTACGCCATAAGTTAATAATTAGCGGCGCAGTTAGTGTCGCATCATCCAGTAAAACTGGATCAAGAAAGAACGACAGAAGTATTGAAATTTTCAAAAATTGAATAACTGGTGCGGTATTTTAATGCGCATCATTCGCAAGTACTGTGCTTGATGGATTTGATAAAGTTTGGTGCAGCACAAAACTTTCTTAGCTTGCGGATTTATGCCGTTTCCATGACGTGGTTACGTTGCAGATTAGCTCAAAGTTGTGACTCATGTACGTCATGAAAACATAGTGATTGACAGATGCTGCCAGTTGTTTCTGACAGCCACAAGCATGTCAAAATGGCTCACCTGATAGCAGGCGATTGCTAGAGGGGTTCGTCCCTCTGAATCTTGTTGGTTTATCGAATGTCCAGATTCGCACAACTCTTTTACAGTTGACAGTTTGCCGTGAACCACCGCGTGCATGAGAGTTCCGGAATCAAAGTCTGCAGCAACAAAGAGGAAATTGGAAGTACATCAGAAACTTTTCTAAGTTGGATCTTTGGCAAATAGCCAGATTAGCTAATAAGGAAAGCCGTAATAAATACTGATAAAAGTAACTAAATGGAATACCTTTCATCATTTCCTTCCTAAAGTCGGAGTGAAGAAATTATCTGTATCAGAATCGGGATACATTTACTAGTGCCTCGGTGCAAGCAATGACTTTTCTGACACAGTGACTGCTGATGTCTTGGGAAAAGAATTCTAAGCGACTAAACTCATCGGATGAATTGGTACTTTTAAGCTCAATGTCCTATATTTATTACGTAAGATATTGGTTTTCATCAAAAAATCTATAATGTTATAGATAGTCATTGGCAGTAATTATAACCTACTAGAGTGTCCGAGTTCATAAAGGTCAATGCGACACTCTCAGAGCTATTGATTCCAGATTGTATCAAAGCTATTAGCCAAGAGGCATTGACATCCCCTGAGAGCCTCTTGGCAATGGACAATATCGCATTTGCACATCTTATCTGCCCTTTCCATTTGCATAGATGTAAAATCAGTTTCAACAACATGATAATATCTTTAGCAATTCATACCAGAATATTTCGTAGCTAGAGATTGTTGAAGTACACTTTCATTTTGAGATTATACTAAAACTAAAAGACATGTTCTGATGTGAAACGGTGGCGCTATGTTCTCCTCCATCTATATATTCTATAATTCTCTGGCTAAACCAATAAAAATCCCTTTTTCTTTACAAACTGTAGCTGGTCAGAAGAATGCTAAGCTGGATTCTGATGAATCTGTTCCCGAACTGCATTAATACTCAATCAGAAACGTATTCTCAGAAGAGTGGGTGTTAAGTAGAGGGGATACTGAGAATACGCATGTTGTCTCTACTTACTGTAGCTAGATGTAGGCATTACAGCTGTACCATTGCTCATATTTGTGTTCATCTCAGCTCCTTTCATTGCGCCAGTTTGAGCATCTGGTGTAGGTTGTTCTAAAAAGACATATATAAGTGTACCCATTTCGATCAGATGGTTTCAAAGTTTGAACTAGTCAGTTCCTCTTAGTGCTGTTGTGGCAAGTGTCGACTGGGATCGCTGACCATAAGGCATAGTTAATCTAAATAGCTAATCCATTGTGCAAAAGCCTTGACTCATAAATGTGAGGTTTTCATTTTTTTAAAGATTATCGATGAATTCAGAAGTGTGTGAACCCTTATATCTGGTATAATATCACATAAGACCTGATCTAGTGCTGCTGAATAAAACTAAGGTATAGATGATATATATATATATATATATGAGCGTGAGTCAGAGTATATACTACGAATAAACTCTAAGATATAGATGACATTTATGAGTGTGAGTCAGAGTATATACTACGAATAAACTCTAAGATATAGATGATATATATGAGTGTGAGTCAGAGTATATACTACGAATAAACTAAGATATAGATGATATATATGAGTGTGAGTCAAAGTATATACTACGAATAAACTCTAAGATATAGATGATATATATGAGTGTGAGTCAGAGTATATACTACAAATAAACTCTAAGATATATATGATATATATGAGTGTGAGTCAGAGTGTATACTACAAATAAACTCTAAGATATATATGATACATATGAGTGTGAGTCAGAGTATATACTACGAATAAACTCTAAGATATAGATGATATATATGAGTGTGAGTCAGAGTATATACTACGAATAAACTCTAAGATATAGATGATATATATGAGTGTGAGTCAGAGTATATACTACAAATAAACTCTGCGAGTTGATGTTAGTAGACAGACACCTTACCTTCCAGGGAAGGAGGCGCCTGGGATGGCATACTTTAGCCATGCAACAATCGTAAACCCTCAGACTAGAACATATTTTGATTTTTGCTACTACATTCAAATCACGTTGTAAAAGCCTAGTTATGATCAGCACTGCTGCCTCTCCATGCCGCGTATCTCGGGCGTATAACACAAAAGACACAAAACTATTGTGTGACATTTAAAGGCGCAGAGGCGCTGCAAGCGCGATGTATTCAAGCTTGTGTTGTTTAGCAACATGACTAAACATAATTGATTGTTCAGTGGAGGCCTAATTGAACATTCTCACTGCATTAACTACAACAGCTTGATTTTCCTAAAACACTCTCATTAAGAAACAAAGATGCTGTTCATCGATAGCCAATAGATATCATTGCACTTAGTAGTCTTTAAGGTGCGTGAATATAGAATTCTTACAGGCCATTGCTTACGTAGCAAGGATCGACTAGCGAGTGGAAAACCTTTTTTATTTACTATTTAGGTTATAATAATTATGAGGATTATTTAAAAGTTAGAAAGGTAGCTGGATACACCAGCTATTTTAATATCGACATTCCTTTTGCCTGGGCTATAGTTATTGATTTGAGGTTGCTATATCAGGCGGTGATAGCAGCCATCTTTTTATTTTCAAACGTGTCTCCTGCATTTATCAGCAGTCTGCCGAGATCAGATCATTTAACCTGAAGGGTTGTGATGTGATGTATAGATTTATAAAAACTACAAAGATTACAAAGTCAATGTTCAGCAATGATTACATAAGTGATTTTATTGACCGAGTGGGATTCCCTTTGATATACTGTGACATGTGAAAAGGCAAACAAAACGTGTGACTAATCACATAAACTTTGCAAGGATTTATTTACTTTTGGCTTTAGCATGGCTCAAAACATTTGCTAGCATGATCTTGTAAAAGGATATGTATGCTCAAGGTATATCTTCTGTAGCCTTCAAGGCTTGTTTTCACTGATTTCAGGGCTTCTGTTAGCAAATATTGATTAAAATTTGTTGAGTCGACACGCGCAAGACAACACCGTTTTGTTGTTAGATTCCAGATATCAGAACTTGCAATTTTTTCCCACATACCTACCTCTTAATGTCTGTGATGTGTCCTCGACTGAACTCATTAAAGGAGTTGTTTATTCATAATATTTGTGAAAAGACAACTCCAAGAAAACTCATTAGTGTATTTTTATCATTGCCTGAATTTCAAATTAAACACAATTAAAGCTAAAAATTGTAACAGACTTTTCTCTTGAATTTGTCCAAAGAAATTTAACAATTATATATTTTTTATTTGTAGTTTATTTCATCATTTTTACTTCCATTTAAAACAAGCTGATTACTTAAACATAATTATACAGTATGTCGACCTAATGGTGAATATTTAGTGAGGGCTATAGATTGGAACGTTCTGAGATACAACTTTCTAATAAATATTGTATTTCACATGAATACATACCACTGAAGGTAGAAGTACAACACAAAATAAACAGTGGAAATGTTATACCATCACACAACTCTCGACTCTACTGTAAGAGGTAGTGTTAACGCCATGGCTTACCCGAGGCTATTTCTGCACGTTAGCCTTGGCACTAAATAACTTATTACAAAAATATCTCTCTACTCTTCACAATATAAGATAAACGGCAACAACTCAACATGCCAAGATTAAACAAAATATTATTTACAGAAATAAAACGATATATTTCTGCAACACTTTTAAAATTGCAGCTATACAGAAATTGCTAGTAATTATTTTATGCTATATAGTGACTAGTTAAAACTTGATTGCTAAAGAGTAAGCATGCATTGCTGAGTATTCGGAGTGTGTCACCTCCCCCTCCTCCATAGCTCTGATGACTAGTTAGCGGGCTACAGAATGCTTTTTGGGTTATACATTTCTAGGTACAAGCTTTACATAGACTCCATCTTTAGGACTAAGAGAGGCGGTTTCTACGAGTTCACAGGGAATCTGTGTTTCCTGGCTAGTCTCGATATTGAATCTTTTGAAAAGCGTTGCGAGCGTCACTTTGCATTCGGTCATAGCAAATCGCATTCCGATACAGTTTTTCGGTCCAGCTCCAAATGGTAAATAAACCATAGGATGCCTTTTCGCAACATTTTCTGGTGTGAACCTATAAATACAAAAGAAAGTATTAATTATAAAAAACATGACTCGAAGATAGATTAGACAACTAAGCTGGGTGCACTTAGACTCGCTGAGCCAGCCCTTGTTTATCAGGTCATTGGAAGGTAGGGCTAATGGCTCAGCCATATAAAAACAAGCCTATTAATTGGGTGCACTTAACAACTGCCAACAGCCACCGAATGATGTGGCTGGAAGCAACAGTGGTAGGCCCGGCTGATGAACATCAAAAAGCGTAAAGTAAAAATGTCAGTGCACTCTATTAGGCAAACAGAGATGGCGAGAAATGATAGGTAAGTTTGGATAAGCTGATCAACGGAAACAATCCTGTTCTATTATGACATGATCGAGTGCTGCTTAAAGATCAAATGCCTCACCAAAGGATTCGGAGATTTGAAACATTTGAGAGTAGCGACAATAAATCAGCAACTCACAATGGACTGCTGTCGAGGTATTTCTATCAATCATTCTAAACATTAATGGCTAGAAGCATTCACTTGGCAAATTAATTTATGTGCCAGTGCAACCGCAACTGAGCTGGCTAACCGGAGACAATAAGAAGTGAGAGCCAACTAATTTGTACACTAATCTCTAGCTGCACCGGGCTGAAATGCTAGGACATAAACTCTTGTCATTGTGACATCCATCAAAAGAATGAAAGAGGAAAGAGGTATAGATATTTCGAATTCCAGAATATTGTACTTAGACTTGATAAGGATATTGTAAGGAAGCGGTGGGCATTCATAAAGTTACCCAGGGCATTCATAAAGTTATTCAATGCTTGTTATCATGATTTGAGCATCATGCACTAGCGATGACTCCTTCTAGATCCTCCTTCTAGATCCGCATAAATTTTTAGTTCCAACTTGTTTTCTACACTCTCAATGGATTGTAAAAATTGTTCGTTGTTTTGAGATTATTGGGTAATTTCTGGTCTGTCTGAGGAATTACCATAAACCTACTTGGCTCGGTAAGACGACAATTATGCAATATAAATTATGAAGAGATTATATGACACGATGAAACCATAAATAGGCTTGTCTATGTCCAAACTCTTACCTTTCTGGTTCAAATTGGCGTGGGTCTGTCGGGCCCCAATGTTCAGGGTCATAATGTAAACTCCAAATATCTGGTTGTACTGTAGTTCCCTGCGGTATAGATATACCTTTTACGGTTGTGCTGTTCATGCAGAGACGGCCTGCCAGTCTGCAAGAAAGATGGAAACCTTATTAATGCCATTGCTCAGACCAGTCTGGTCAGATCAACACCAACCTGTGAGATCATTTATAGTGTTTAACAAGCTGGATGTGGTGATACAAGGGTAGACACAACATAACTGAATCTATAAACTCGCATTTGAAAAATGAAAAATTCATCGCAATTGTGTTTGATTATAGCAGTCATTCCTGGTGTAAAGGAATAAGGCAAGGGTGAGCAACTTACATGGACGCTATTGGGTATTTCCTTAATGTTTCGCTTATAATCATGTCTAGATATTTGAGACAGGAAAGCTTATCATAAGTCAGCTCTGCCTGCAAAACATAACATTGGAGTTAAAGATAGCAGAAGGCAGGTAGATTATATGGCTCAAAACTTGTGAAGTCACTTGAACCAACTGAGCGAATAAAAAGGGAAAAAGGAAGGAGTTGTTATATCTATGAATAAAACACGACCAGCCAACTTGACTACGCAGACTTGAAGAAAAAGCAACGAGGAGACAATAGATTTCTAGGAAATGTTAATTAGAATCTCTCGAAGCTTTGTAAAACTGGCCACATTTAATATTTATCTAGCTCGCTACATTGTCAACTATTGTTTTAGCCGCGTATCACCTCTGAGCCCTCAAGCTCAAAAACCCCAGTGACACGACCAAACATAACAATCTTTTTTAGAAGCCATCTATGGTGGTTAGTAGTAAAATAGAGAGAATTACAACTCGATGAGATGTCATCTAGACCCAGGCCTGCCAAGGCTGTTTACTAAACTCATATATGTCAAATATTATTTATTACCTCTTCATCAAATACGCTGTCAAGCTCTTCTTGTAAAGTCTGCTGGCATTGAGGATTGACTGCCAGTTCATAGGCGACATAGGCTAGCAGGTTGCTGAGAGTTTCGTAACCACCAATTAAGAATACGACGCTGGACGCTTTCACTTCCTAAAAGACAGCGGTACATTATAGGTGTGTGCATGAATAATGTATAGATTTCTAGAGTGCTCCAAACAGCCTTTTCACACCCTAGAATCTTCAAACATGCATATATATTCAAATGAACTCACACTATAGGAAGAATATTTGAAAAATGATGGCCTTTTCTCTCTGAACAAGTGCTGCAGAATCTCTGAGTGCAAAAGAAATATTCTAATTCAAAAGAATTTCAAAGCGCTTAAGCTGAGAAAAAGGTTGCCGCAATGGTACTTACATCAAGAGAAAGACGTGTCTTTGGTTTTTCGCATGAAGCCTTTGCTGGGCACGACCACTTGTCCTGATTTTGGTGACCGATAGACTCTACTTTACTCTGCTGACTTTCCAGTTTAGATGTGAGGTAGTTACGAGCAGAAATGCTGCTGAGTTCTGGCGAAAAATTACCACTTGTATCAACTTCGTAATTACTATTGAAGTCTTCCTCTGAACGATGCATTGTCAAATGTGATACAGAGTTTCCCCGCGATGAACCGCTACCAACTTCGGCGTCAAGGAGTATCTGCAGCAGATCGACTGGTTTGTTGCGTTTATCCAGCGTACCTGCATTGCTCGCTTCAACATTCATCGATTTTCTTTTGTCTATCACAGATCCAAGGTTGGTGAACAACCAGTCCATGTCATCATAGGTGTAAGCAGAAACGAACTTGCAGAGCCGCCACCAGAATCTCGAAAGCTCGGGAAATATAGCTGCAAACAAGACAAAGATTAAGTATTTACAGAAGATACGCAATTTTTTCATGCCACGGCACAACTATTTGTGTTAGTTACTGTTTAACTTGTCTTCTGGTTGTCAGAAGAATATGACAAGGTTGCTCTAGTATGGCTCACCAAAAGGCCAACAGCTGGTTGTCAGTTAAAATGGTATGAATAACGTTCTTTACCTCCGAGTACTACGATGAATGGTCGCTTGGCAAAATCTGTAAAAAGTCTTTGGCACCGTTTGATGAAAGGATCCTCATCTCTGTTCTTTTGAAACTGTGGCTGGAGTCCGAAGGCGCATGTGCCAATCACATCTATAGTAAGGCCTTGCAGAACTCTGTCAACAACATATAAGAAATGACACAATGAATAAGCAAACCTCGATACCGTTTCCAGAGGCCTTAGTAAATTACTTCAGCTACTTACAAAAGATTCTGAGAGTAGTTTTAGTGCTGAGTCAAGTAAACAAACTTGACCTACAGCCCAAAATTTCTCACTGTTTTCCCACAGATATTTAAAGTAATCAGAACCAGTTGAGCCATTTACGCACGCACGCTGTCAAATTATATAACTAGAGATTGACAGCTTATTTTGGCTATCAAATCTGAATCACTCTCACGTTGAGTCGTTTGAGTCACATGTGACAGGTGAAAAGATTTGTGGAAAACTAGAGTGAGTGAAGATGTTTGAACAGTATCAGCTACCTGTGAATGTCGAAAGCTTGTCCTTCCATAGACTTTTTCTCAAGGATTGTCATCGTCTCACCTATACATCCTTTGATCAGAGGAAGCATCTAAAATTACCCATAAGGAAATAAAGTTTATAAATGTTAGTGTTACTATAAATAGAGCCAAATGTAAAGTTTTTTGCATAATGCCAGGGCATTTAATAGACTATAATGTTGAGCAGGCGACAGCGGCCGGAAGGGCAATCAGTATAAGGAGTAAAAGAGTCTAACAAACCTTTTTCATTTTAGTAGCGCTAAAACTAGGGCTAATCGTTGTGCGAAGTCGTTTCCATCTGTGGCCTCTTGAGAAAAGTATGTGGACATCCTTGTCAGCACCTGTGTCAGGCTCCGGCTGCACTGGAAGGAGCTGAAAGTGAAACAAAATTTTACAGACTGACCAAAACAACAACAAGGCTTATTGGGTAATAGAACTGGCATGTTGATTACATAACAATATTGTAAATATTTATTGCAGGGAGCATAAGCAATCACCGATGCCGGTCAACACTAGATATGATCAGAACGCTGTTCTAATGAACCTGTTAATAATATTCAGCGCTAGTTTGAAATCAGTCTGTGGGTAAAAGCGTTGAACTTCGCCCTAGACAGCTCAGATTTATGAGATAGATGCTCTTGTCTGCAAACAAACACCGACCACTATTACAAGGTTATCTACCCGATCGCACCGAATGCCTTGTGCCCTCTGACCAACTGTCTATCTAGAGTGCTAAAGAGCCAATAGAGGCACACTTGAATAAATTGGTAAAATAGACTAGCTGTTAAGCTAGTTTGAAAAGGCAAATATTTGTTCTAACTTAAAATCCAATGTTTTGTTTCACGAGCCACGTGTGTTTGCTAAGTGAGTGAGTGACACATGATAACAAAAGTCTTGCACTAGACATGCGCTCCGCTCAGAGCATCTATGTAAAGCCATCAATTGTTGCTTGATCCGTGTTATGGTTGCAGAGTGCAGTAGCAGCTAGTAAATGAATTCATCTGCGTCTTCCCAGGCCATCCGTTGACTTGTATAGAACAACTTTCACTAAGCATGCCGAGTAGACTTGCTTTGACCGTTTACAGCCACCGGGCCACCACGAATAGGTGGATAACTATCCATAGATACGTGTTTAAGATTATATTTGGTCAAAAAGCCATTAAATTTACATAAGTGTTTAACCAGACTGCCTAGTCTCAGCAACTACAAAGGCTACCATAGTAGTCAAATCCCATGACTACAGCGCAACGCCTTGGAGTCAATTTCTCTCAAACCAAAAAAGGATAGTTCGAACATTTTAATAATTTATAAGGAACTTACTCTGCGTCCGTAGAAGTTATGGAACTGTTTGATAAAGACCTCCTTGATGATTTCCGGATCTGATGTGACGACAACAGGCAGAGAACCTTCGTAGTACCTGAGTACAAAATATTATAAGCATTTACATAAATTAATCAGAAGAAATAGACATTTATAATCCTATGTTGCCGCCCGTCGACAAATTATTGGTGCATTTGACACTGGCATAATTTATGCTAGTGCGGCGCCGAACTCTAATCACGCTGAACGACTGTATTTTTGCAACTCAGGAATCAATCTTCATAATAACCAAACTGAGACATCTGAAGATGTTATTCTTTAAATTTTTTCCATTAATTTGCCTTCAATTGACAAATTGATCTGATTGATTACAGTTGCTTGTTATTAAAAAAAATATTGTCAATGGAACTGTGGGAATGGCTAATAGTTGACACTCATTCAAAAAGAAGTTGCATGGCATGAAGGGAGAGGCTAGCAGAGATGCCTTGCCTAGACCTTCCTATTCGTCACGAGTAAAGAATGACCGAGGAATGTAGATGATGACAAGCAAAAGTGAATTGAACTGAGATTGTACTTGAACAAAAGCGAAACGCGTAAAGAGACTCCCTTAGTACATCCTCACACGAACTAAGGCTAAAGAATAATTGACAGTAAGTTGACATTATCACGAGGAAAAGAATGTTTGAACATTGTCATAAAATAGTGTATTAGATTGGAGGAAGACTGCTCTTATGAATATCTTAATATTTATCAGTGACACATCTAATAATTTATTGAATATGGCAGGCAGCTATCACAACTTATTCGGTCGTAAATTTAATTTAATTTGATTGATCGATAAATGGAGGAGTTTTTATATAAAATACTGAGAGTCCCGTTAAAATGATGGATGGGATTTCTCTAGTGCATTACGGATAACTTAGTCAACTGGAATATTTTAATAATTATTATTATACCCAACAATATCACCAACAGCGAATGGAATGACATGACATATTCCGAGGGTACAGGATATGAATACTAAACATGGGCAAGGCTAGTCAAAAAAACTTTGAGCAGCTGATAATACTCGTCAGAAAAGGAGGTGAACTCGCGATCTTAGTTGTTTTATTAATAAATCCCTAATTTTCGTCAAAATTGCTCCCAAATGTTTGAGGATATAGTTTCGTACAAGGGAGATACTCCCATCTTCAAATGCACCAAAATCTGATACGGGCAGAGGAGCGCCAGGTGCACTCGCTTGTCAGTGTTTGGTTAAGCCAACTGCTCCGTATCCCTTATCCGTTATTCAATAACCTTTCCGAGATTAGATAACTCATCCTAGTATCATTTGTTTTACTCACTCTATGAAAATATCGCATTGTTTCTTAATATATATATATTATTGTTGCAACTCTAACCTTTACACTCAGAGCAGGTCAAAATATGGAGCGTTTAGAGCCGAGTGCAAAGGAAGGGAGCTACGGCGGACAACAGTGGTAAACAGTGAATACTCAAAGATTTAGTGCGATAACTACATACATTCAACTTACCCATACAGCTTGCCGTATTCCTTGGTCCAATCACTCAGTGTATCAACATATTTCTAAAATAGTAGACATTCATTTGTGATGTGCGCTTTTTAGATACGTTGAGCAAATAAATTAGAAAAGGTCGTAGATCAAGTTGTACTTACTTTTCCGGCCATTGCGTGAAGGTTCCCGAATAAGAGATTTGGTGCAGGTCCTGGAATATCAAGTTGTTTGAAAAAGAGGAGCTTTCTTTGGCGTGATCTGCAAAATGATAAGATCATTCCAAACAATCGATTAAACTCATGGGACCCTTTGAAGATGGGCAACAAATTACTGGCGCCGAGAATGAAACGATGCGTGCGCCCATTTTCCGCTCATCCGAACGATGGTATTGAGTATAAGGCATAGCATTATTCTTCAATCACGACGGCAGTCTTTGCACATCAATGTATTCTCAGTAATACAATTTCCTCTGCTCACATGTGAACTCAACCCAGAGTTCAGCCCTTAAAGCAATTGAAAGAACAAAGTTGTGATTTGGCTCCAGACTGTCCCTTTATGAATCCCGGTATAAATGTGATGTAGATATAATGCAGCATTTGGAGCAACAAGTGCATTTCTTCCAATGCCTTCTTATTGGCTTGTGTGCTGTTGCTAGATATTAAACACCAAATCATTGTTGGCTCAAATCAACTAAAAGAAACCCGTACATGAGTTGTTCTCAATGAAGATGATTAAGCCGGTGTGTGCCTGTAGTAATTGGACTGCGTGTACCCACTGCTGTACAGTCCTCCATTTGACCCCGGCTCTGATTCAGCATTGCAAACGAAAAACTGCTTACATAAGATTGAACCCAGTTTGCCCACAACCAGCAGTGAATGCAGCCACAAAAAATGAAACACTTTCTGATTAAAGGGATGATGATTGCATTAACAGACATGGCGGTGTACATACCTGGCAAGGAAGTAAATAAGAACAACCGCAATCAGCAGCAGAACAACTGTAACCAACATCTTGGTTGCTTCTGTGTAGTATAGGCAGACGTGAAATTTCTCTTCGCTTAGGTTACTTTCAATAGACGTTTTCTCAGTTGTAGGTTCTGGTTGTATGTAGGTTCTCTTTTCTGTAGGTTCTCTTCTCCGTAGGTTTCTTTTGTAGGTTATGCTCAGTCAGCTCCTGAGACGAAAATGAACTGGTTACATACATAAGCTTAAACTGGCCTTTAAAATACTGTTCAATGATTGGAGAGATCAAGTCGAAAGTCTTGTCTCTACAAGCATTGTTCCCTCATATTGTTGTCATAACCGTTAGCCTCTCATGTAGAGGCACTTCAGGTCTGGCATGATGAGTACCTATTCATCAGCTATACTTCATCAAAACAAGGAAATTTCACCTCTCTGCGTTGTAACAACTATTGGCACGCTCATCTTGGGTTCATTAAGTACAGTGAAAGTTTTGAAAGACCTCAATGAATTTGCACTCATCTCATACCAAAATTATGTGCGTAGTAAATGCCTACGACAAATGGCAGCAGCAAATAAATTTGCAATAACAACAGACTAATTTAATGTCAATTACTGTCTAACAATGAATGTCAGAGGCTAGTTAGACCAAGTTAGAGATGAATTAGAGCAAATCGTAGCGAAGGCAGCAATGGCAGCGAACAACCCACTCCGTTGACCGTAACATGCCAATTATAAAATTATACAAACCAAACTTAATACGAAAGAATGACACCTTCTGCCATCAGCAGCTGCTTCTCCTATCCACAGCAGCAATCAAATGTTTAAAATAAACACCGCTGCCGAAATGCAAGGGAATCTTTACTAGTCCACTCCGTGATCATGTTGGAGAAAATGAGCAAAGGAGAGAAGGCATGCAAAGGTTGGCCGGATGAAGTGAACGTTGGCATTTGTTATGAAATGCTTATTAGCTGGGGAGAAAGGGAGGGTCTAAGAAAGTGACTGGGAAGAGACGAAGGTTAACCACAGGGAGCCTCAGCTGCCGATAATAACCAATCTATTTATAGATAAATAATCGTTATTGCAATAAAAGAAATTCCGTTAAATTAAAAATGTTTTCTTGTGTTTTGCCTACAGAAAGGCAAGTTTTACCAGATCAAATGATAAAATATTTGTAAGATTTTTAGTCCAGAATAGTAAGTAGATCATCTTGCACGAAGAATGGTAGGTGACCTGGTCTGGCAATTAGGTGTGCAAGCATTTAATTTAATTATCTTGCCAATATAAAATGTTGGTGCCCGGCTCTAAGCATAAACTGCACTTGCGCACTGCACGCGAGTGCAAGAGTGAGAGAGAATGCACCCAAAGAATTAATTTATCTCATTGTCTAATGAGTAAGTAAACAAAAAGGCATAGATAGAGCACTGGCCTGGTCTATAACAATATTGTGAGCGAGCAAGTACAACCGGGATAGAATTCTATTGCACTAGGCAGTACTTAACAGCTTCACTGCTTCACCCACTCCATGACCCGCATCAGCTACCAGCTTCTTTTCAAATGCTTTCAAATTCTATTTGCACAAGTCAATGCGACCATAGTAAAGGGCACACAGTTAGCACAAAGCAGCGAAAATAATAATAAAGCAATGCAGTAAACCTGGATAGAAATTTGGATTACAGCCAACATGAAAAACGCACTGCGTGGTTCGAGCGAAAGGAATGAGTTACCAAGACCGACGAATAACTGAAGTATATAAACCAGTGAGTCTGACCACATCTCTTTGATTTGCCATTCATGAGGTGAGCTAATGGCATGTTTGATGTCGTAAACTCCAGCCAATGGATGCACGAGAGAACATTTGCGAGTAGACAAGAGCCTTCATACCTCCATCGAAAGGCCTAAAAGCCAGCTAAATCATCAGCCCCCAACTCGCCGCTGAGAACAATTAATGATGCGTTCTATATTTAGTCATCTATTGTGTCAAAAAGCGTTGACAAGCTGTTGTTTTAGCTTGTTTGCTGTCAAATAGATTGTTTGTGGAGTGTGTTTGTATTATTGGTTATAAGCTTTTGCTGTTCCATGCCAGGTCAGGTCGAGTTTAAGCTACCCACATGCTTCCACTTATAAACTACTCCAAGAACAACGTAATTTCATGTATCAGCTGGTGAGAGGTTAGAAGCTCTTACATATCGCTGTTTATAGGTACGTTTTTAATACTTGAACTATTTGCGCCTGTTATAAAGTACAATACGCGATGGGAAGTAACAGATGCAGCCAAAGGTCAGTGCTGCCTCTCCACGCCAGCAAGTATATAGCTACAAACGGTCATCACGCTCACCTCCTTAATATTCAGAATCACGAGAGACAGAATTAAATGCAAAGCTAGAACTAAGCAGTATATGTAAAGGTGAATAGCATACCTTGGTCTACAGATACCTTATCCTGTAGAGTGCGAGTATATATATGAGAGAATGGAGAGAGGAGCCAGATGTACACTCAGGTATAACTAGTGACTGTTTGAAGTTGAGATAGCTAGAAGTTGCCCTTATCTGTCATCCCTGATCACTTCAAGTAGCTCACAGCCAATCACTTTGTTAAAATAAAGATAACAAACGGCAGGCTGAAGTTTATGAACCTTTCAATGGCCCGTTCCTATTGGTCAATCTTTGCGCGCCTATAAGCTTTGCTTCAGGTACGAATTAATTGATTATATATAATATTATTCTACTGAGTGTCAATTGAAACCAGAGAAAACAAAATTAGCTAAATGTCCATTAATCTTTAGACGAGCTCAAGACTTGATTCCTTGCGTGTAATAAAATCACATGTCAGAGTGAGGAGGGGGTGGGGCTGAGCAACTGCTTTTATGTGATTGACAGTGACCACCATCGAGAAAAACTGCGGCTCATCGTCACCAAAAGATTATTTGTAGTGGTTTAATTCATGATAACCGTACCTCGTAGTAATACCTTAAGCTAACAAGTATTTTAAAATATTGTAGATTGGTAGCCGCAATATTTTAAGCCTTTTTGCTCCATAACTTACATATCCTCCAGATAGTTTCGTGCAATAAACAAGTTGGATACAAAAACTCAATAATCTCCTCTTATGAATGTCATAAAAAGTCATAAAATTTAAGATATTTTGGGTCACAAATGACGCTTAAAGTTTTGTCAGCGTTTCTGTCGATGGCATAAATTTATAACCATTTTTTATAAAAGTTCCAAAATGGTGCCAAAACAATGAGACAGCCAGCTGTGGTTCTTGGATGGCTGCACCAGAATGTTACTATTCTGCCAAGTTGCATCCTTTGTTGTCTATCTTGTTGCGCAGACAATGTGGAATATACATGTGCGCTTTTTCATTTGCTTAAAACAAAATCATGTAAAATTACAAACTTTTAAGGTAAGTTACTTTTTTGAAGTATGTAAGTTGAGGTCTTATGTGACAGTTTACTTTGATATTGTTTTTTCCTTGACTTCCTGAAAAACTACAGGATTGCTAACACTTTGTTACCTTGTGCTTTTTTGTAATTTTTTTCCGTTATTATTTTAATATCATGAGAGGAAACAGTTTATGCTAATTTAAAAAAGAAAATAAGACCAGATTCAAATTAAATATTGCGAAAGCATAATGGAATCTTCAGCTATCAGAGGCAAAATAATCTCTTCAAATTTTAGTTTCTGCGCAAACGATGAATCACAAGGGCCGAGATAGCATTTCTTATTAAACCGTATAACGCACTTGAGGAGCTTCGTAATACACAACACGTGTACACAATAAATTATTTTTGTTTGCCTGGATAGCCCGCGATATTGATTGATAGAGTTGATAATTGGCTCTTTTACAAGCCGGCCATTGAAGTCATTGTTAGAAAAAGAGATGCGAGGGTGGATTGGAGCCAGCGAGAACATTGCGAGAGACTTGCATATATACAAATCAATATGACAGCAACCAGTGTTTTATCATTTCTAAGGTCACATGTCTGTAGCGGTGCAAAACCCAGAAACATAAAAGAGTTGAATAATTATAACTAATACACAACAAATCGCAGCAAAAAATCAAAGAAGAATAATTCGATACCAAATCATACGATAATTAATCAACAAAAAAACAAATTAAAAACACAAATGAAGTGATATAATCGCTAGCTGGAGCATGTAATACAGAGTACGATTTATCTGTTAATCATAGCAGCACCGAGCACTTGGTCTACCCATCACGACAGCAAATCTAGCAAACAATAAACCAATCAATGCCATAGGTGACAGTTGAGCCAATCACTTTATATACGCACGTGAATATAATATCAAAAGCTTCTCACAAACTTTATTTACATCCTATCTATTTACTCAAACTATAGAACGTGAGTGTGCCTGGCAACCCGCCGAGTCATTAGGTTCTAGAAGGATCCTAGTTAGCTTAGGTCGAGAGCCACCCTTCGTTTTTGAGTGAATCAAGCAATCAAATGTACGCACTAATTTTTAACTTACCAATTTAAAAGACATTGAAATCTGAGCCATGTCATTCATGCGGGTGATATAACGGCACAAAGTATCACGGTATTGCCGCCAACGTGAATAGGATTGTCTTTGCTTAATGCATAAAGCATGACTTGAAGCCGGTCCTATTCAGGTGTCAATACTGTTTAAGAACAAATATGATTGTTATATTTAAGGCTTGAAACATTTCTACGCATGAATATTTGAGTTGATAATTTCCTGAAAAATAAGTCAGTGACATCCCAATCCCAAGGCGAAAAAATGACAAAGAAAGAAGAGAGAGTTTCGATAGATAAAGCAAAAAACTGCTTGATCTAGAGACTGGGCAGCTCATCGGATAAAAACCATGAATATGTTAGCCCATTGTTTCATGGCGACTAAATAAGATTTTAAAATTGATAAGCATGGGTTCAGCTAATAAAACAATGATAGCTAAACAATGCCTCGAGCGGAGAGCCGCCAAGTCTCTTCTGCTACTCCCTAACTTCTACAGCTTTGAACCTATTCCCTCTAGAGTTTGCTCGTTCTAGCAATTAGGAGACCCGTGCTAGAGCTAGTAAGAGCATACCTAAGAGCACTCGTTACGTCTCGACATTTGCCTCCAGCGAGCTATGCAGCACTCAACATTCCTTCTTTGAGGGAGCCACAAGTTTATTTCAACTACAGTTGTGGTCTCACCTGAAAGTAAATCAGTCCTACTAACTAATCTCATGGTTGTATTCGGGTGAGGAGAGGAATTACCTCACCATTGCAGATATCTTTTGCCAATAAAAAAGGACAAAGATTGTTTCGTACTATAGTATGATTGCCATGATAGTCTGTTGAAGTCGTCTTCCGCAAGGTCAAAACTTTTACCTAATTTGTAGGCCTACGCTAGCTTTTCTTTAATAAAGATTAAGAGCAATGCATAGGAAAGGAAATAGCCAAAATTTTCTAAAATTTTTCTAAAAAATATCAAGATTTAAGACTATAACTTATTATTTGTAAAAAATTCAATCAGCATAGGATATACTAGTTGCAATTGGTCTTAAAAACTGAACCAACGAGTCCACAACTTTTGCTATAAGGTATTTTCTTAAAGCCTTTTTCTTTTAACTCTTTAGTATGTTTCAAGTTTTCATAAAATATATTTTAGATAAAATAATTAATCGTACAACAACTCAAAGTAATGTAATCCTATCAACGCAAATTAACTTTCTATTATTTATTTTCAAGGACTAATCCCTTCAATTCCTCCATACTGTCTTGCTGTCAATTTGTAACAAAGTTGACTTCTTTTTGTAAGACCTTCAGTAAAGGAGTGAGAATAAACGCAGTAAACAGCATTGTTTACAAGTTAGCACCTGGCCGGCTAAAATCTATGAACTCTGCACGTCAAATATATTAGACACAGCATTGCATTGGCATGCATTCAAAGTGCTTCACTCACCCGTTTGAATAAGAGGGCATATCAATCAGAAATCATGCAGGCCGTATAATGGATGATTTGCCGAGGACTAATGCACTCAGCCTTCCCATGCGGTGCAATCTGTGTCATTGCAAAGTCATCTTGATAGCATTCGGATAAATGTTGATAGGATCGGTACATGTTTGTGTGTTTTGCAAAGAATGTGGACTGAATGTACGTGGAAAAAAATCTGAGACCAT